>NC_086446.1:300655342-300917842 GCF_028390025.1 Pseudophryne corroboree
TCATATGTGTGTGTATACAGTGTATATATATATATATATATATATATATATATATAAAAGCAGAAAAAAGGAAGGCGCACAAATGAGCAAAGTTTGAAATCTTTACTAATAAAAAAGTAAAAGCTCACAGACATCGAGGTAAATTAGTACCGGCTCCCTCCTCCAAAACCCCACAGGAAACGTGTCCGGATCGCGCCCAGCAGTGTTTCAGACAGGGGAACTCTTAGCGGTTTGCATTCAGGCGTGCTTTCATCCAAGCACTCGATCACAGTGCATGCGGCCGCTCGTTCAGTACTTGGTGTAGGGACGCCTATACCAAGTACTGAACGAGCGGCCGCATGCACTGTGATCGAGTGCTTGGATGAAAGCACACCTGAATGCAAACCGCTAAGAGTTCCCCTGTCTGAAACACTGCTGGGCGCGATCCGGAGACGTTTCCTGTGGGGTTTTGGAGGAGGGAGCCGGTACTAATTTACCTCGATGTCTGTGAGCTTTTACTTTTTTATTAGTAAAGATTTCAAACTTTGCTCATTTGTGCGCCTTCCTTTTTTCTGCTTTTCTACATGTACCTAGCCAGCGGATCGGCTTTTCAGGAATTGGCAGCACGTACACCGACAAAAAGAAAGGACTGATTATTTGAATCTGGACTGAGAGTAATATCCCATGCGCAGTTAACAACTGTGGTAATATATATATATATATATATATATATATATATATATATACCATATTCCAGTAAGGCGACACTCTGGAGACTCCAATGTAGTGAAACAAAGTGGTGTTTTAATGCCAACGTATATATGGGTTCGGTATGCTTTACCGCCGTTCGGGATCCCGGCATCAGGAGACCGACGCTGGGATCCCATCAGGTGGAATGCTGACAGGGAGAGCAGTGAGTCCCCTCGCTCGCCACACTATTCTATTTGCCCTCGAGTGGTAGAGTGGACCTCCATCCGAGTGGGAATTCCACATTAGTATCCTGAATGCCAGCATCCCGACAGCCGGTAAATTTACTGCAACCTATATTTTATATATATATATATATATATATGTGATGTTTATGCGACTTATGGCACCGGTGCGTGCACATCACTATCTCTATGGATAGCCTTAGACCGTTACCAGGCCATTTCATTTATTTTGCTCTTTATATATTTGGCCACTGTTGTGTATGCTGGGCCCTTTACTAGGTTTTGTCCCTTTGTACCCGCTAGTTACTGCATCGGTATGTGCTCTGCGTTTTGGTACTGTCCACCTTTGGAGCCCCTATTAGCCCACTTTGAGGTCTGTGTCATTGTGTGACATTACATCGGGGGTTGGGTATATGACATGGCACTGCTGTATGTGCTTATTTATTACATTTGTCATCTTGTGGAGGGATGTAGTTATGTGACCGGCGGTCAGTAGACTGCTGGTCACAATACTGATGGCTACATCCCATCCCCCTATAAATACTGACAGTTGGCATGCCGATTATCAGGGACTATTCCCATACCTGTGGCGAGAGCAGCTCACCACCTAGCCTGCAGAGTGGCGAAGGCAGTGAGCCCGCAAAGGGGCTTCGTTGTGCTCGCCCCCTCTGGCATTCTGCAGCCGGGAACCTGCGGTCGGTATGCTGACTGTTGGGATCCCCAGCGCCAGAAAGCCATACCCAACCCCTTGTGGATTATGTTTATTTTGTATGTGTGTTTTATTTTAATTTTATTTATTTATATTTTCTTTTTTTTTTATTTGTTACTTTTCATTTTCTATTTTCAGCATTTTTTGGTACCATTGTATTTCACATTCTGCAATATTTGTGTATTGTTATGTATTTTATCAGCCGCCTTGCTGTTTGTTCTATTACTGCTATGCCATGTGCTGTGGGATATTATACTATTACTTGCTGTATGACGCATCCTAATGGTGATACCCTCTGTGCTGTTATTGCATTATAATAGTTCTCCCACATATGTCCTTTTGTTTATAGCCTGCATGCTGTCCTGTATGTTGTCAGTCTTCTCCAATAGATTCCCTATTGATACCACATACTGACAGCCTCTGTGCTGTGGAAATTTACTGTACATTATCTTCCTTTGTAGGACTGCAGACCACTATGTTGCTATTTTGTTTCTGTCGGTAGTTACTATGTTTCAAGGTCTTTGTTTCTATGATTGCCATACATAGCCCTGCTGATGTTTCACCGCTATTGCAGACACAGGACACCTGGTTTTATAGGGGTTATTCTGATGCCTGTGCGCTTCCAATATATACCCCACTCATTGTAAATGACACAGAGAGCCACACTGCTGTAGTCAGCACGGATGGTGTAGTGGTTAGCATTACTGCCTCACAGCACTGAAATCATGGATTTGATTCCCACCATGGCCCTAACTGTGTGGAGTTTGTATATTCTACCCATTCTTGTGTGGGTTTCCTCCCGGTGGTCCGGTTACTTACCACAATCTAAAAACATACTGATAGGTTAATTGGCTCCCAACAAAAAGTAACCCTAGAGTGAGTGTGTCTGTGTGTATATGTGGTAGGGAATATAGAGTGTAAGCTCCACTGGGGCAGGGACTGATGTGAATAGCTGAATATTCT
Source organism: Pseudophryne corroboree (assembly GCF_028390025.1). Taxonomy (NCBI): domain Eukaryota; kingdom Metazoa; phylum Chordata; class Amphibia; order Anura; family Myobatrachidae; genus Pseudophryne; species Pseudophryne corroboree. The sequence goes on from NC_086446.1 coordinate 300,657,926, forward strand.
CTGTAAAGCGCTGCGGAATATGTGTGCGCTCAGGGGCGTATCTACCTATTGGCCAGGATGGCACTCGCCAGGGGCGCCAGCCGAGGAGGGGCGCCGCCCAGCGGTGCCACCCGCGGCCAGTAGGTAGATTTAATATTACGCAGCTGTCCACTCCCACCCCCCAAGGTGTGTCTCCCCCCCGCCCCGGTAGTTCGTCACCCCGAACTGACACCTGCTGCACTGAAGACCATAGCAGGCAGCCGCAGCAGCGGCAGTCACTGTAATTGGCCGCGGCGCCGAGGTCCGACACAGCGATACAATCAGGAAACTACATAAACTACAGGTCCCAGCAGCCTTTGCTGCCGGGAGGTCACTGCAGCAAGGGCCGCAGGTAAGGTGCAGTTTCTTGATTGTAGCGCGGTGTCGGACTCCGGCGCCAATTACTGTGACAGCGGCTGCCTGCTATGGTCGAACCTGGGCGTCAGTGTGGGTGAGGGACTAACGGTGGAGGGGGGGAGTGCTCGGCGGTACAAATATATAAAAAATGTATAATATATATGTATATATACGTATGTGTGTATATGTATGTATACGTATATATATGTGTGTGTGTGTGTGTGTGTGTGTGTGTGTGTGTGTGTATATACACATATATATGTGTGTGTGTGTGTGTGTGTGTGTGTGTATATATATATATATATATATATATATATATAATCGCAGGGTGGTGGCGGCACTCATCAGACTTGCACAGGGTCCTTAAGGCAGTGTCCGTTTATTGACCATTAGGCCGTCATGTTTCGGGGATATACCACGGACACTGTGCAAGTCTGAAGAGTGCTGCCACCACCCTGCGATTATTTAGTGGCACTCAGTGACTCGAAAATAGTGAAATGTCCCAAGAGGGTGCTTTTATTAATTATGTTTTGGGAGTGATTTCCCCTTCTTCAGGACCGGAAAGGAAGACCATCCCCGAAATGCAGATTAATGAAACCACCCTGTTGGGATATTTTACTATTTAGGAGTCTCCGAGTTCTGCCTGTTCATTCCTGCCTGCATATTTTCGGGCACATACCCCCTAGGAGTGCCCTGGAACACGTTACCCTAAGGGGATCCTGGAGTGCTGGGGAATAGTGTGTGTGTGTGTGTGTGTGTGTGTGTGTGTGTGTGTGTGTGTGTGTGTGTGTGTGTGTGTGTGTGTGTGCTGTGTGGGGTAATGTGAATTTTGGCTCATTCCGTGTTGCATAATGTGAATTTTGGCTCATGCAGTGTGGCATAATGTGTAAGGGGCACTAGTACTAGATGGTATAAGGGGTCCTAGTGGTGCATAATGCATATAAGGGGTATATGATGTGGTACACTACACTTAAGGACATGCCCCCTTTTGAGTGCCCACGCCTCATTTTCCCTGAGTGCACGCGCCTTCGGTGTGCACATAATTACAACCTTCACTTTTCCATACCCCCACTTCACAATTTCCACTATGAGCACTATATATAATGTGTGTGTGTGTGTGTGTGTGTGTGTGTGTGTGTGTGTGTGTGTGTGTGTGTGTGTGTGTGTGTGTGTGTGTGTGTGTGTGTGTGTGTGTGTGTGTGTGTGTGTGTGTGTCTTCTACTGGTGGGATGTCTTGAGAAAGGTTACGTTAAGTTTTTGTCTCCATTGGTGATGTGAGTAAATAAAACCTGCTGAAAAGTCCCTGGTGAGTACACCTCTTCTTATTGAAATGGATATATATTATGGTATAATGGGTTAGCATTTTTTGGATATATATATATATATATATATATATATATATATATATATTATAGGCCCTACTGTATGGCATAATGAGTATAAGCGGTGCTACTGTGTAGCGTAACGTGAAACAACGGACATAACTGTGCTGTGTAATGTTAGTTAGGAATGCTACTGTGGTGTAATTTCAATTTGAGTACTATTGAGTGGCCATGCCCCCTTTTTGGCACATGCGCCTTCGATATTTCAAATATGGGCGGGTGTGGGGCGCCAGTCCTTTACTTTGCCAGGGGCGCTCAGACCCCTAGATACACCACTGTGTGCGCTATATAAATAACTGGTAATAAATAAATAATAGTCAGGAGGGGTTGCTGCCACACAAAGTGCTGCAAAGAAGCAGAGTATGCCACGTTGGAAGGACCTTGTACTGTCAAGTTCTGGGCTAGCTGCGCCGAGAGTGCTCGTTCGGCGCAGATGTAGCCACGATGAGCATGGCTACATCTGTATTACATTCACATTAACAAATGGTTTGTTCATTCATAGACTCTCACATTGCAATGTTCATGTAAGTGAAGAGCAGGGGAAATGGAGATTTTTGAAAGGCGCTAGTCACACCATATGTACAGGCCACACCCCCTGTGCAGACCACACCTCCACAACACTAGTTACACCCCCCACATCACTAGTCACACTCTTGGTATACTGGTCACACCCCCTGCGGCAGCACACAATAGGCCCTTCATAAATTTCAGCTCCAGGCCCAAGTGGACCTTAATCTGGCACTGCTTGTATGTAAATAAAAGTATTTTCTATCGAATACGGTAGAATACCAATAACTAACGCAGGGACTGACAGAGTGGATCCGTAGGCAATGAACATCTAACACAAATCCCACCTCCCTGCAGCCTAAATCTAACCTCCCCGCCTGCCATTGCTTACCAGTGTAGAAACCTTGCAGACCTCGATCGGGATTCTGGCGTTCGCGATTCCAGTGCCAGCTTTTCGATTCATGCCGGGATGCCAGCATTGGCATTCTGAACAGTGTCAGAATTCGGTCATCAGTATTCAGAATACTGGTATCCAGAACACTGGGTTCCTGACCAGAATCCCCCACTTGCAAGCTTTCCTAACTTGCATGGACTCTGCTAAAGATCATCCAAGCACTAGCAGCATAGCCCACTTGTCTAAAGCTGGGTACACACTGGGCGATATATCAAATGCCTGTCAATCTGTGACGTTAGGATGACACATCGAGCAGACAGTTGGTGAGTCTGTATACTTACCTGAATCACCTGATGGCCACTTGGCCATCAAGTCGCCCAGGTGTGTACCAAGCTTAAGAAAACTTTAGCAGCACTTGACAATACTATGGGCCTAATTCAAACTGGATCACTGCAGCGGCAGCGATTACAGTCTGAAGCCCTATGTGGAGTGCGCACATCTCAGCATCTCAGGGCTGCGATCGCCTCTGCCTGATTGACAGGCAGAGGCAGTCGTGGGGCGGGAGGGGGCGTGCCAATGGCATTAGAATGCCACTGGCGGGGCGCGGTCCAGAAACCGCAGGCATGTTTGGACCGTTGGGGGCGGGTCGTGGTTGCTCAGTGATGTCACACATAGCCTCTGTGACCAGGACTTGGTGGGCAGCTCCCCAGGTGCAATGCTTGTGCACCTGTGCGGGGAGGGGGGGCCTGACATGCGTGGGTGGACTAGCCCTGTGCTGGGCGTCCCCCCCGCATGTCAGAGTAACTGATTGTAGATGTGCCAAATTTAGCACACCTACGATCAGATCTGAATCACCCCCTATGTTAGCAAACAAACTAAGATACAATATTGGTTCTATTAAGATGATAAAACAGACGAATGGCTCGTCACCTACCTATGATTCGCTAGGAATAGCAAAATTGTTTAAGGTTTACTTCACAAAACTTTAGAACTTGCACTTTATCTCTTGCTACCTGTGAACCCTTGAGATTTATATGCAACAACACAAAGGATCTTCTGTCCATATTATATTCAGAACTTAAATCCTCACAATCAACCCCCAAAATCAACATGAATCTGCCTACTTTGGAAAATGATGAGAAGTATTGGGAGGACGTCCGCACTAACACTGCCTGCATGTGCATACAAGTATATTTAATTAATTATACTGTTGGTATTATGTCCCAACCTGATTTAATTAATCCAAAGGTACAGTATCTAATAGCTGCTAGAAGAACTGTGCTGTGAATTGATAATTTCTCCATATCAGGTGACACTGTTCCAAAGATTGCCCTATCTGGATAGACATCCAAAATGGGATTGTCTAATTATTGGTATTGTGGTGTCTTTTTTTCTTACAGTTTTACTTCTCCCATTGGGTTTCCCTGGGATCTCTTGCCATCACAATACGATGTCACATCACAAAGTCTGCCACCTGCCCACTGGCACTAGCATGGAAGAAGCCTCTTGCTCCTTCATTACAACAAGCGTCTGCATGGTTTGGCAAGTTTACCAAATGAAAATCTTGTCCAACTCATCCTTATCTTTTCCTTTCAAAACATGGGAACCTCTGAGAATTCTATGTAACATTCATCCAATATCTGATTGCTGCGGAGACTCTCTTTGTTGGCACACTTCCAATGTTAGCCAGTTTGGATCTTTATTCTACGGTCTACCCCACTAGATTCTGCCACACTCTACTCACTATCCTAACACATCCCTCCATACTGTTTACAATGATCAATTTCTTACAAGATGCCATTGTTTTTTCTTGAATGAATGAATGAATAAATAAATAAATAAATAAATAAATAAATAATAAATAAGGAATTAATTATGCTATATAGCTCTATATTATTCAGATGAGTTGGGTATGACTACCGGTGCTGGGAATCCCGGCGGCCAGCATACCGACCGTAAGATCCCGGCAGCAGAATGTCGGTGGGCAGAGCCGGCCTTAGGCATAGGCAAACTAGGCAAATGCCTAGGGCATTTGGTATGTTTAGTGGCACCAGCAGCTTCTGCTGATTAAAATGATATGCGGCATGCCTATATTGTGTGTGTGACTGCGGCTGTATTTGCATACGAAATGCTTTATTGCAGTGTATTCCTGGAAATCACTGTAATGTAGCATTTTGTATGCAGATACAGCCACAGTCGCACACAGAATATAGGCATGCTGCATATCATTTTAATCAGCAGAAGCTGCTTGTGCATCCTAGCCACATAGTAATGCAAATGAGCAGTGCCGTAACTAGACATTTTAGCACTGTGTGCAAGAAACAGCATCGGCGCCCCCCCACCCACCCCCATATACAAAAATAGGGCCAGTGCGCTCGAAATATAGGGGGCGTGGCTTCATGGGGAAGGAGCATGGCCACAGAGCTCCCTTTTACACATTACGGCGGGTAGAGTACCATTTTTTACACATTACGGCAGGCAGAGTCCCCATTTTACACATTACAGCTGCAGAGTCCCCCTTTTTACACATTAGGCAGGCAGGCAGAGCCCCCCTTTTGCACATTACAGCAGCAGTCCCCCTTTTAACACATTACAACAGGCAGAGTCCCATTTTACACATAATGGCAGCAGAGTCCCCCTTTTTGACACATTACAGCAGCAGAGTCCCTCTTTTTACACATTAGGCAGGCAGACAGAGTCCTCCTTTTACACATTATGGCAGCAGAGTCCCCCTTTTACAGATTGTGGCAGCAGTCCCCCTTTTTACACTTTACGGCAGCAGTCCCGCTTTTTACACATTAAGGCAGCAGTCCCGCTTGTTACACATTAAGGCAGCAGTCCCCCTTTTTACACATTACGGCAGCTGTCCCCCTTTTTACACATTACGGCAGGCAGAGTCCTCTTTTTACACATAACAGCAGCAGAGTCCCCCTTTTTTACACATTAGGCAGGCAGGGTCCCCTTTTTACACATTACGGCAGGCAGTCCCCTTTTTACACATAATGGCAGGCAGAGTCCCCCTTTTTACACATTAGGCAAGCAGAGTCCCACTTTTACATATTAGGCAGGCAGAGTCCGAGAGAGAGAGAGAGAAAGGGGGAGGTAGAGAGAGAGAGAGAGAGAGAGAGAGAGAGAGAGAGAAAGGTTCAAGGCTGGTGACATCCACAGAGAAAAGCATTATGCACTAAAATTATGTACAAAATACCAATAGTTTTAAACCAAAGCAACAATATAACACTCGTCCCTCACGCCAGAGCTGGATTAAAGATTTAGGGGGCCCAGGGTACTTGAGACAGGGGGCCCTATGGTAATATATACACACACATGTATATGGGTGAAGGCAGGGACACTGAGGGGGAGATACAGGGAGGGTTAGGGCAGGGACACTGAGGGGGATATACTGGGAAGCTGAGGGCAGCGACGCTGAAGGGGAGTTACAGGGAGGGTCAGGAGAAGGGTGCTGAGAGGGAGATACATGGAGGGTGAGGAGAAGGGTGCTGAGAGGGAGATACAAGGAGGATGAGGATAAGGGTGCTGAGGAGGAGACACAGGGAGGGTGAGGATCAGGGTGCTGAGGGGGAGACACAGGAAGGGTGAGGATCAGGGTGCTGAGCGGGAGACACAGGGAGGGTGAGGATCAGGGTGCTGAGGGGGAGACACAGGGAGGGTGAGGATAAGGGTGCTGAGGGGGAGACACAGAGAGGGTGAGGATAAGGGTGCTGAGGGGGAGACACAAGGAGGGTGAGGATCAGGGTGCTGAGGGGGAGACACAAGGAGGGTGAGGATCCGGGTGCTGAGGGGGAGACACAGGGAGGGTGAGGATAAGGCTGCTGAGGGGGAGACACAGGAAGGGTGAGGATCAGGGTGCTGAGCGGGAGACACAGGGAAAGTGAGGATCAGGGTGCTGAGCGGGAGACACAGGGAGGGTGAGGATCAGGGTGCTGAGGGGGAGACACAAGGAGGGTGAGGATAAGGGTGCTGATGGGGAGACACAGAGAGGGTGAGGATCAGGGTGCTGAGGGGGAGACACAAGGAGGGTGAGGATCCGGGTGCTGAGGGGGAGACACAGGGAGGGTGAGGATAAGGCTGCTGAGGGGGAGGTACAGGGAGGGTGAGGATCAGGGTGCTGAGGGGGAGACACAAGGAGGGTGAGGATCCGGGTGCTGATGGGGAGACACAGGGAGGGTGAGGATAAGGGTGCTGAGGAGGAGACACAGGGAGGGTGAGGATCAGGGTGCTGAGGGGGAGACACAGGGAAAGTGAGGATCAGGGTGCTGAGCGGGAGACACAGGGAGGGTGAGGATCAGGGTGCTGAGGGGGAGACACAGGGAGGGTGAGGATAAGGCTGCTGAGGGGGAGGTACAGGGAGGGTGAGGATCAGGGTGCTGAGGGGGAGACACAGGGAGGGAGAAGATCAGGGTGCTGAGGGGGAGATGCAGGGAAATAATATCTGTATCAGAAAAGCCTGTAGCATCACAGTCACAGATTACCTTACACCTTGGACTGGGAGGAGCATTTTTGCCTCCTAACGCTGGGCGGGTTTCCATGATTAGTTAGTAGGCAGGAGGAGACGGAGCGCAGCATCAGCGGCTGTGTGTATGTGCGGTCAGTGGGGACTTGGAGCGCCGCAGATCGGTAATAGAGATCCGATCTGTGGCGTGTGGCACTGGCAGAGGGCCATTTCAGACAGGGGGGCCCGGGGTACTTACCCCCGGAGCATCCCCCTTAATCCTGTTTGAAACAGGCTGTTTCCCCGTTGGAGGAGGAGGAGGTGGCAGCGCCGAGCTGCCTGAGGATGAGGCAGCGCTGATCAGAAAGCCAGGAGGGGGTGGAGTATGTGCCCAAGCAGCTGCAGCGCCTTCCCGCTAATGTCACCTGCTGGTCGCACCAATGTAATGCAGGGTAATGTATGTAGTGGTGTGCCCAGCAGACATGGAGCTGAGCGCACAGCTACATACATTACCAGCGCATTCAATCAAAGACGGCCCTGCGGGTGCTGCTGGCCGGTCCTGCGCCTACAGCGCACATGTGCTGTGGGCAAGGCACCGCCAGCACACACCTAGTTACGGCACTGCAAATAAGATGCAGTTTCATAAACAAAAGGTGCCCGACGTTAGCAGAGCTGCCAGCTGACTCATGCCAGGCTTCTCCTGCCGAACTAGCGGCGGTGCTAGGGGGCACCAGCCAAAATCTTGCCTAGGGCATCATATTGGTTAAGGCCGGCTCTGCCGGTGGGGGGGAGGGGTCGAGTGCAAAGAAGCCCCTTACAGGCTCGGTGGCGACACAGGTTCTATTGCCACTCTATGGGTGTCGTGGACACTCACAAGTGGGAATAGTCCCTGCTAGTCAGCATGCCGACTGTCGGGATTTTAGATGGGGGCTGGATGTAGCCATCAATAATGTGACCAGCGGCACATGACTACATCCCATTCAGATATGGTTATTTATGTATACAGCTGAGCTAATAAATAAAATTGCAATAAAATGTTTATATACTCAAGTCTACTTTATAGTTTTAAAGCGATATGCTCTTCCTAGACCAGTACAGTCTCCCTGCAGCTCAGCTCATTTCACATGTAAGTTTCACATTCCTCTCACATTTATTCACTTTACACTTATGTAGAGATTATACAAGAAACACAACCCCACCTCAGGGACATGCCTGAAAATACATGTCTGCGAACAACTACTTGTCTTATGTCCCTGATGTTAGGAACAGGCGTTACCTTGTGAAGTGACTTTTTTTTGAACAGCCGAAAAGTTAACATGGTTCCTTTGTTTTAAGGGTGGAAAAATGCCTGTTTCACAGGGAATCTGGCATCAATTATGACATGTACGTTTCTGTCATGTGTGAGAGGATTTGATTAAGTTTTCAGTCAGCAGACACTCTGACAAGGATCTGAAGAGCTTGGACAGTCTGTTCAAGGAAGTGTTTTTAATCATATATCCCACATGCTATACAATGCATGGTGACAAAATCAAGGACTAAATACTGTAGTCGTGCTCCCCACTCAATGCTTTTTCTGTGGGAAAAAAATTGTGATTTTGACGCATTATTCCTAAACAACCTGATCACCTCATGTCAAAGATCTGCCCACCTTATTGCACATCTACACCACACACCCTATCGAATGACACCTGAACCATCAAAATCAGTGTTGTCAGTTCAAATTAGTTGCTCTCACAAAAAAATTGCTTAGCCAATAAATATAAAGATTGCTGCCCAAATACAGCTCTACATTTCATAGTACTTTGAAGACAGGCTGAGCCACCTGGCAGATAGTATATTAGCATCAGACAATATATTAGTATGTACATCTTTCCTGCAGTCACGCCAAACAGCCCCTCTTGGAACGCCAGGTCGTGTGAGAACCTTCTAGAGTAGGATGTCTTTTTGTTCTGTGTCATATATCAAATTAATCATCACAGTCTCCTCTTGCGTCCCAGCTGTATTGCAACTAAGACGCATTTTGGATAAAAAAAAAGACGTCTGACGTTAGTAGAGTTGCATGGAATCTGGCAGCTCACTCACGCCAAGCATCTTGCGCGGCATGGCATATTGACGCTAGCTGTATGAGGACACATCTGTATCTTCCTAGTACCAAAAGTGAAACATTATCTGAAATAAGATTCAAATCTTATTAGTGAATATTTTGCTTAAAATGGTAACCTTTATACTAAATTTAGTATAAAGGTTACTGTAATCATGCTTACTACAATAATTGTCCAGCCACATCTCTGACTGTACTGTGGATATAGTGTAACCACAGAAATAACAGTCACAGATGTGGGATGCCCATCTTATCCATATATAAATACGATCTTTAATACTAAATAATGTTAAAGTAGAATTCACCCAGTGATATAAACCTACCCATACACATTACAATGTTTTACAAAGCAGTTACAATTTTTGTGTTGCAAATTGTATCAATTTGTTTGCAGTTTCCTCACACAGTATACAGAATTGTTATGAGATGTGAGCATAAAGTAATTTGCTTGGTACTAATTATGATTTTACATGTTGTTAAAAACATAGTGGCACTTGTGTCTAATCTGTTGGCCACATGGAAGGCTCTATCCACCAGGCTTCTCCCATCACTCATTGCAAGCTTTTGCACCAACGCATGCTGGCTGGCATTCCGAGTTGTTCACTCGCAAGCTGCTTTTAGCAGCTTTGCACACGCTAAGCCGCCGCCTACTGGGAGTGAATCTTAGCTTCTTAAAATTGCGAACGAAAGATTCGCAATATTGCGATAAGACATCTCTGTGCAGTTTCTGAGTAACTCGAGACTTACTCAGCATCTGCGATCAGTTCAGTGCTTGTCGTTCCTGGTTTGACGTCATAAACACACCCAGCGTTCACCCAGACACTCCTCCGTTTCTCCGGCCACTCCCGCGTATTTCCCAGAAACGGTAGCGCTTTTTCACACACTCCCATAAAACGGTCAGTTTCCGCCCAGAAACACCCACTTCCTGTCAATCACACTACGATCACCAGAACGATGAAAAAGCCGTGAGTAAAATTCCTAACTGCATAGCAAATTTACTTGGCGCAGTCGCAGTGCGAACATTGCGCATGCGCACTAAGCAGAAAAACGCTGCGATGCGAAGAAATTTACTGAGCGAACAACTCGGAATGACCCCCTAAATCTAAAAAGTCCGAAAAATTTCACAAAAGTAAGCCGGTGGCATTACAAAACTGCATGTGCAATTGAAAGGTTCACAAAGGAACCTTATACCTCTTTCACATCACCAAAATAAGCCCGTATATTGCCAGGTCGACCCGGGTGGAGGTGCGATGTGAAAGGGCAAGGTTGAAATATCACGGGTAGAGCAACCCGGCATTTCAACTCGGTAATAAAGGAGGGTTTAACTTTTAAATGAGTTATTCCAGTGTCAGGTGCGGTGTGAACGGGATACCCGGGTCGATGCGATCCGGAATCCTGTTCACACTATGGAGGAGGCAGCGTGGAGATGATCTCATCTCAAAGCGCCATCTCTGTACCCGCCTCCAATCACGTCAGCACCACCTCCGTCCCTCCCCCGATGGAACCCCGACCCGATATATTGCCGGGGCGGGTTACCAGTCTGAAAGCGGTCTCTTGGCGGGTCGCACCTGGGAAGGAACCATGTACAATTCCCAGGTGCGACCTGCGTTTGCGATCTGAAAGGGGTATTAGTAACATTCTTGGTGCTAGCAGAGTCAGACTGCTTTTATTCTTTCTACGCTGTTTCACACACACTTGGTGACTTCTAAAATGAACAAAACAGTGGGGGAGCTGCAAAGTCACTACAATGCTCAATCCTGACAAAGTCAATGATATCCTTAATGTTAGCACAGTAATTGGCATCCACAGTACAAGGAAAGTCACTTGCATCTAGCAAAACACTGCTACCTCACTGACATCCTGAATGCTGTTAAGTCACTGGAGGTCATTTACAAAGCGCAAAGTGGTCATTTTCTAGGTCGTTCTAGTAGAGCAGCCACATGGAGATGCCACCTCATACAGCGGCACAGTGGGACAGATGACTGGCAGTGATTGCCAGCAGCACTGTGTCCACAGTACCTATTAATCTAACTTCTGTTCTCCTCTGGGTTCATCTCCTGGGCAGCTCAGATGCAGCCTGGGCCGTAATGGTGATAGGACAGTGGTGGTTTGTGATTACTTTAACATATATATTTCAACGAATATTATGCCAATAGATATATTATATATTACACACACACACATATAATAGCCATTGATATTCAGATTACGTGGGGCAGATCAAATTAAAAGAAAAATAAGTAAATTAACCATTAGTTATAATCATTTAACAGATCTTTGAAATAACCCAGCAAACATTGCAGCAAGCCACCACAGCTTGCAATTTGTGGGAGTCGGTGTGGTTCCAGTGAGATAGTCACTAGATTAAAAGTGCCAATTAGTTTAAAGGCCAAACCAACCTTACATGTAGTGACTGTTTCTGCAGAGTGGTGACGGCTCCCACAAATCGCAGGCTGTTACATTTGGCCCGATATAGTAAAGCTCTGTGAGGTTAGGTAAGATATACAGTAAAGAAGCTTCTTATTATGCTCTCACCCATTTTCGGTTAGATAAGGCATTATTATATGCACATCATTAAGGTTCTCCAATGTGTAACATCCATTCAAATAAACTCTACAAATGAAGATGTCATAAATGGAATAAATAAAAAGGGCACATCTAGTGCATTACCTTCAATATTTATTATAACAAACAAAAAGGATTTAAAACACTCATACTGTAGTTCTTCTTTGTGTTCTTTATATCTGTGTTAGTCTTAATCTTATGAACATTTCACTAGTCATTTCAAAATAAAATAATCTTAAAATAAAACAAAACAAACACTCTCGTAAAATAATTAGGTAAAGGACAAAACAATTAAACCACACATAGGAGTGACTGGCTGCCTAATGGATAATCACTGAGATGGGGATAACAACATAAGAGAGTTCCCTATAAGTCATGGGAAAGAAGACCACCTCAATCACAAAAGATGGTAGATTCTTCTAGTAAGTCAGAAGTACTGCTTCATCCACCAATGCATTTCAAAGTACTTGCTTCTTTGTCTAGGTGCCATTCTCAGAGCTTAGTCCCTTGCCTTCCAGGAGCAAAGACCTGTCATCCTCAGAGCAAGACCCTAGCATCTCCAGAGCAAGACCCTGACAACCCCAGAGCAAGCCAGTGGCTTCCTCAGAGCAAACCCCATGGCATCCTCAGAGCAAGCCCCTGACATCCCCAGAGGGGTATGGGTCGTTGGGTCGACACAACTTAGGTCGACAGTCATTAGGTCGACCACTGACGGTTGACATTGGCATTAGGTTGACATGTACTATGTCGACAGGTGAAAAGGTCGACATGAGTTTTTTTTTTACTGTTTTTGGTGTCGTTTTCTTCGTAAAGTGATGGGGAACCCCAGTTAGTGCACCATGTCTCCTCACATGGCTCGCTTTGCTCGCCATGCTTCAGGCAAGGTGCCTCGCTCTGCTACCGCTGCGCTCGCACAGGTTACCATTCCCAATTGTAGTCCACATGGATCGTAAATTATTAAAAAGTCCAAGAATTGAAAAAAAATGTAAAAACTCATGTCAACCTTTTCACCTGTCAACCTAGTACATGTTGACCTAATGCCCATGTCGACCTAGTGCATGTCAACCTAATGCCCATGTCGACCTTCAGTGGTCAACCTAATGACTGTCGACCTAAGTTGTGTCGACCTAACAACGTATCCCCCCCCTACCCCAGAGCAAGCCCCTGACAACCCTAGAGCAAGCCTCTGACAACCCCAGAGCAAGCTACTGGCATCCTTAGAGCAAGCCCCTGACAACCCCAGAGTAAGCCCCTGCCATCGCCAGATAAGCCCCTGGCATCCCAGGAGCAATTTCTCTGACATCTTTAGAGCAGAAGAAGCCACTTTAGAGCAAGCCCCTGACAACCCCAGAGAAATCCAGTGGCTTTCCCAAAGTAAGATCTGACAACCCCAGAGCAAGCTCCTGACATCTCCAGACCCTGTTCCAACAGATTACGACCACCACAGGAAAAAAAAATTCTACCATATTAAGCCCCACACAGTAATGCCCCCTGCACCATATTATGCCACACACCGCAATTCCCTTGATACATTAAATCCCCACACTACGGCAGGCAAAAGTCCCCATTTCACACATTGCGGCAGGTGTCCCCATTTTACACATTGAGAGAGAGAGAGAGAGAGAGAGAGAGAGAATACTTACAGAGGCGATTACCACTCTTCGGCCCGCCTCACCAGTCGCTCCTCGCGCCGGCCTTTCCCTCTTCCTAACTTGGATCACCCTCTGTACTCCGCTCGGAAGGGGGGAGCTTAGCGGAGTGATGGGGTTGCGTCGTGACGTAACGACGCAACCGCGTCATTCCGTGAAACTCCGCCCCCCGAGCGGGTTACTCGGGGAGAAATAGGAGGGGGAAGCAGGGAGCCACAGTTAGTGCCGCGGCGGGCGCCCAGTGCGGTTGCACTGCTCGCCTGCCCCAAGAAACGGCCCTGCTAACCATTACACCATCTGTGCTGCCCATAATACTGTACTTTAATAATATATTTGCCAGGAGAATGAAGAATCAGAATGGCATCACCGCCACAACACACTATGCTTGCTATTCTTTTGATGTTAAATACTAAATACTGTCTGATCACAATAAGCCAATCAAGTGCACTCAACAACTTAAAAAGCAGCATGGTAGGGGTTAAGCCACAGTTTTCTCTTTCTGGCTGTAGGAATTGAAGATCAGGTCCCTTGCCAAAAACAGAAAGGTTGGAAACTGTGCCTTCACCTCCATTGGCTGTCACCTGACATTTATGCAAACTAGGTCAGGAGTGAATAGCTGAAGTGCACTGACGTTCTCTGGATTTTTCATAGTCTCTTTACCATGGTGTAATCATACAGTGTTTAGTAAACTACGTACATCAGAAAAATAACACAGATTATACGGCAGGTTAAACACATTCTCTAAATTTAGTAACAAAGTCAATAACCATGGGTCGTTGCTCATATCAATAATAAGTAAGCAGCTAAACAGTTACAATGTAATAACTGTTTCTGCAGATAAGCAGAATACAATGCCAATATTTACATATGGGCCCTCATTCCGAGTTGTTCGCTCGCAAGGCGAATGTAGCAGAGTTACACACGCTAAGCCGCCGCCTACTGGGAGTGAATCTTAGCTTCTTAAAATTGCGACCGACGTACGCGCAATATTGCGATTACAAACGAGTTAGCAGTTTCAGAGTAGCTCCAGACTTACTCTGCCTGTGCGATCATTTCAGTGCTTGTCGTTCCTGGTTGTCGTCACAAACACACCCAGCGTTCGCCCAGGCACTCCCACCGTTTCCCCGGCCACTCCTGCGTTTTTTCCGGAAACGGTAGCGTTTTCAGCCACACGCCCCTGAAACGCCGTGTATCCGCCCAGTAACACCCATTTCCTGTCAATCACATTACGATCGCCGGAGCGAAGAAAAAGCCGTGAGTAAAAATACTTTCTTCATAGTAAAGTTACTTGGCGCAGTCGCAGTGCGAACATTGCGCATGCGTACTAAGCGGATTTTCACTGCGATGCGATGAAAAATACCGAGCGAACAACTCGGAATGAGGGCCCATGGATGGGCAAAATCAAACAGCACAAACTTGTAGGAGCAACTGTGAGCAGTGCTGGAGTGTGACCCCAGGAAGGTCAATCAAACATCCTATGAGATAACAGAAGTATTTACCAGGCTATAAACTATATCACTTTTCCCATAAATATAATGGGTTTCAAAACAGTTCCCTGCTTATAAACACTTTTATTCTGAGCTACTAATGAGAGAGAACAGGTAAGATCCAGGATTTCAACGTTTGCAGGATAGACAATGACAACAACTGCAAATGATTACATAACAGGGGGTACAATTATTGTATGTTTGGGAAATAGAAATAACATAACTGGGCTATTAAATATTCCAATTATTGCAAAAAGAAAGGTAGGTGTTTTACCATCTGCACAAGATTAATCAGAACTAAAACACTGAGCATTATATTACTAAATTCTGACTTTTTTCTGTATAGTAGAATGCCTACTATCCAAATGCTAATTATCTCATCAAGATCTTTGGGAATCAAACATATTTGATGCAATATAAACTCATAAAAATTAAACTACATCATAAAAGTCAGAAAACAACATACATACACACATAGATTTAATACATATCCAATTATCCACACAAACTGATTGTCCAAATGGTATGCAGTTGGGTTGCCAGAAGTTGGGATCTCGGCAGTCAGGATACCAACATCGGGATCCCGACTGCTGACAAGGCTGCCAGCCAGAATCCTGGCTAACATTGGCTATTCCCACTCGTGGGTGTCCACGACATCGATAGAGTGGGAATAGAACCTCTGGTGAGCGCAGCGAGCCCACAAAGGGACTCTTTGTGCTAGCCCTGCTGCAGGCATACTGACGATTGGGATGCTGTTGTCGGTATACTGATGGCCGGCATCCCGATCGTCTGTAAATCCTACTGATCCCATCCAAATTAAGATAGCCATTTATCTAAACAATTATATTTCCAATCAGCTAACTAGTTGGCTGCTTGAAGGCACTTGGAGGACTGTTATTTCCAAACTTCAGTGCAGAATAACACTGTGTCAAATTTACTTAATTGGGTTTCATGTTATGGTATGTTGTTGTTCCTAACCGAAATGACCAATGTGGAGATATATCAAACCTCAGAGAGAGAGATAAACTGCCATTTAACGGGCTATGTTTGAAAAATGACAGAACGGAGCTGATTGGTTGGTACCTTATCTCTCTCCAAGCATTAATAAAGCTACCCCCGTATCTATTATCAGCATCTCCTATCTCCTTATGCTGTCCCTCATAGCCACTACTAACAGTCTGTATGCCTGTCTATATTTCAGAAAACTTGGTTCTCCAATATAATAATTTTCCCCCTAATATTTCAAATGCAACTAATAGTGCATTTACTGTAGCATACCTCCCAACTGTCACGATTTTCGCGGGACAGTCCCTTTTTTTGGGACTGTCCCGCTGTCCCACCCACAGACCGCAGTGTCCCGCAGTGGGGGGGAGGGGCAGTTGGGAGGATCCTGTCACTCACTGTTCTGCTTAACAGAGCAGCGGTGAGTAGACGCTGTGCACATGCGCACAGCGTCTATTCACGAGAGACAGGGGGAGAGGGGGCATGGCAGCAGCTCACAGAGAACTGGGCATGCCCCTTCAGTGACGGAAATGGGGGCGTGGCTCACAATAGCGGTATTCTCACAAAGCCACGCCCCCTTTCACAAGGGTCACACACTCTTTTCGGACGCGGGCTCCTATTCAGAAATGTTGGGAGGTATGATTTAGGGCCTGATGCTGATTTGAAAGCAAAGCAAAAAAGAGTAAGCAGCTTTGGACTGAAGGTGGGGCAGATGTAAAATGTGCAGTGGGATTAAGATTCCAGAGGGATGCATCCAAACTCAAATCTAAACTGAAGTGTACAAAAAAGCTGTCTACTATTTGTGGGCTACATGCAGAAGTAGCCAGTATTTACCCTGCATGCAAACATATATATTTCCACCTTTGCACTGCAACATGGTTTTTTACTCTGATCTCACCTCAGAATCAGGTCCTTAATGTCGAGCAGGTTTATGAAAAGACACTGAAGCTCCAACCTGCAATGGCATGGAAAAGCCAGAACAGAGCCCCACCTCATGAGTATATTTCTTCTGAAAAGGGGTGGAAAGAAAATCTGATTCACTGAAATCCTGGATTCCATTATAATATGCAGGTTTCAGTCATCAGTTAGAACCTTTAATTAACTTGTCAGTCACTATACACCCTGAGAAAAGAATATGAAGGGCATGGCCTGTTCAAAGTACCATTCTTTTAAAGAAAAAACAAACCTCCTATTCTTTTCCTGTTATCAGTGCCATAACTAAACATTTTGGTCCCCTATGCCAGAAAAAGAATTGGTGCCCCCAGGAACAGTGCGCACCGAAGGCGCACGCCCAAATAATAGTGGTGTGGTTTTATGAGAAAGGGGCATGGGCACAGAATAGTACCAATTAACATTTCACAGAACAGTAGTGTTCATTATTCACATTACACCACACAGTAGCACCCCTTACACACATTACACAACAGTAGAGGCCCTGATACACATTTATGCCAGGTAGAGCCCATGATACACATTATGCCTTGTAGAGCCCACATTATGCCAGGTAGAGCCCCTGGTACACATTATGCCAGGTAGTGCCGCTGATACACATTATGCTGGGTAGAGCCCCTGATACACATTATGCCAGGTAGAGCCCCTGATACACATTATGCCAGATAGAGACCCTGATATATTTTATGCCAGGTAGAGCCCCTGATACATATTATGCCAAGTAGAGCCCACATAATGCCAGGTAGAGCCCCTGATACACATTATACCAGATAGAGACCCTGATATACATTATGCCAGGTAGAGCCCCTGACATATTTTATGCCAGGTAGAGCCCCTGATACATATTATACCAGGTAGAGCCCACATTTTGCCAGGTAGAGCCCCTGGTACACATTATGCAAGGGAGAGACCCTGATACACATTATGCCAGGTAGAGCCCTTGATACACATTATGCCAGATAGAGACTAGAGATGAGCGGATTCGGTTTTACTCGGTTTTACTCGGTTCTCAAAACCGAATCTTATTGGCTATCCAAAACACGTGACATCCGTGAGCCAATAAGATTCGGTTTTGAGAACCGAGTAAAACCGAATCCGCTCATCTCTAATAGAGACCCTAATACACATTATGCCAGGTAGAGCCCCTGATATATTTTATGCCAGGTAGAGCTCCTGATACACATTATGCCAGGTAGAGCCCACATTATGCCAGGTAGAGCCCCTGGTACACATTATGCCAGGTAGAGACCCGGATACACATTATGCCAGGTAGAGACCCTGATACACATTATGCCAGATAGAGACTCTGATACACATTATGCCAGGTAGAGCCCCTGATATATTTTATGCCAGGTAGAGCCCCTGATAAACATTATGCCAGGTAGAGCCCACATTATGCCAAGTAGAGCCCCTGGTACACATACCAGATAGAGACCCGGATATACATTATGCCAGGTAGAGCCCCTGATATATTTTATGCCAGGTAGAGCCCCTGATATATTTTATGCCAGGTAGAGCCCCTGATACACAATATGCCAGGTGGAGCCCACATTACGACATGAAAAGTACCAGATACACATTATGACAGGTAGGGACCCCATTATACCAGGTAGAGCCCCTGGTGCACATTATGCCAGGCAGAGCCCACATTATGCCTAGTAGAGCCCCTGATACACATTATGCCAAGTAGAGCCCCTGATATTTATTATGCCAGGTAGAGTCCACATTATGCCAGTATGATTTGCCAATGGATGGAATGCCATCTGTCAGTATACTGACAGCAGCATCCAGACCATCATAATCCTGACAGCCCCCCATTTAGCCCTCTAACCCTCAACTTTTTCCTACCCTAACCCTCCCTTCTGGGTGCCTAACCATAACCCTCCCCAGTGGTGCCTAACCCTAACCATCCCCACTTGGTGCCTAAACCTCCCTTCCCTGCTGCCTAAACCTAACCCTCCCTGCCTAATACCTAACCCTCCCTTCCCCACTGCCTAAACCTAACCTTCCCCTTCTAAGTGCCTATCCCTAACCCACCCTCCTTAGTCCCTAACCCTAACCTTCCTGTCTCTGCTCCCTAACCCTAACCCCCTTCTCCTGCCTAAACCTAACCTTTCCCCCTACAGCAGGACACCAGCGATTCCCGCTGTAAGGACAATCGGGATGCCGGCTGTCGGTAATGTGAAGCCGGCATCCCGAGCGGCGTCGGTATGTGGACACCGCATTGCATCCTCCTTTGGGATCCCAGCATCGGTATATTGACCGCCAGGATCCCATCTGTCGGGAAGCTAACTGCTTCCCGGTAATATAGCTATAAGAGATAGACTGAGTCGAGAGGGGGGAGCGCTCTGAAAATTCTTGCACAGGGCGCATGTACACCTGGAGCCAGCCCTGATTTTCACACTAAGGTGTAAAAGTCACTGAACTACATGACAGATACAATATCAGCCACCTGGCTTCCTATGAACACAAAAGAATAACCTTAATTGACAGAGACTATTTCCTATTTCAGTAAGTCGAAACCTGTTAGTGAACATTCTTCTGCATAGAGGACCCTAATTTGCATATTATGGGTAAGCAGGGGCCTCAGCTCCTCGGTGATGCTGCAGAGTGCAGTAATGTTGAACTTCGTCGGGCCAGTATGGAGGCACATTATACTCGAATTGCTGGCTCATGCATGAGCAGTGGACTTGAAGACAAACCTGGGGGTATATTTACTAAGGTCCCGATTTAATTTGAGTTTGTATTTTTCTTCTAAGTGTGATCACGAGAATTTACTAAACACAAATCTTGGCAGTGTTGGGGCTATTCGTATTGTTTTTCCCGGCAGAGTTCACAAATACGAATGAATAAACCATTGGTCAAACAAGACTATTATTTTATACAACTCTGTAATTTACTAAGAAGTTGTATTCTCAATCACTGCCGACAATAGCCAAACACTGCCTGGAAAGCATAGAATTCGTTAAAAAAAAAGGAGCTTTCAAATAGACCGGCTTTTTGCTGGCGTGTTCAGATAGTCATGCACGGATCAGTGAGATCCGTGCATGCTTATCTGTGTAAAAGGGTCTGAAATAGTTAAAAATCATAACAAAAAATTGTGTGGGGTCCCACCTCCTATGTATAACCAGCCTCGGGCTCTTTGGGCTAGTCCTGGTTGTTTAAATACCGGGGAAAATTGACTGGGGTCCCCCCGTATTTAGACAACCAGAATCGGGCTCTTGGGCCAGCCCTGGTTCAAAAAATATGGGGGACAAAAGACGTAGGGGTCCCCCGTATTTTCAAAACCAGCACCGGGCTCCACTAGCCGAGAAGATAATGCCACAGCCGGGGGACACTTTTATACTGGTGTCTGCAGCCGTGGCATTACCCCCCCCAACTAGTCACCTCTGGCCGGGGTACCCTGGGGGAGTGGGGACCCCTTAAATCAAGGGGTCCCCCCCTTCAGGCACCCAAGGGCCAGGGGTGAAGCCCGAGGCTGTCCCCCAATCCCTGGGCGGTGGATGGAGGCCTGATACCCTTTTTGTGTGTAAAAAATAATATTGTTTTTTGTTTTAGAACTACAAGTCCCAGCAAGCCTCCCCCACTTGCCGGTACTTAGAGAACCACAAGTACCAGCATGCGGGGAAATAACAGGCCTGCTAGTACCTGTAGTTCTACAACAAAAGAAATACCCAAATAAAAACAAGACACACACACCGTGATAGTACAAATTTATTAAAACACACTTACACACTCATACATACTTACCTACATCCCACGCCACCCAATCACATTCCCTTCTCCGTGTAGAATCCAAACGTTTATCTGTAAAACCAAAATTCCAATATACTCACCTATTATCCAGTGATGATCTGTCCTCTTCGTTCCTGCAGTAATCCACAGCCTTGTCAAAAAAAAAACGAAAGCCCGATCTATGCCACTAAAGGGGGTTCCATGTTTACACATGGAACCCCTTTCCCCCGAATGCCGGGAACCCCCGTGACTCCTGTCACTGGAGATCCCAGCAGTCAATCAGGGAGCGCCATGTCATGGCGCTCTCCTGATTGGCTCTGCACTACTAGCCTGTCAATCAGGAGTAGCGCAATGGCTAAAATGGAGGATCGTGCTCCTCCATTCTGGCCTATGATGGGAACTTTGCGGTCTGCGGTTAACCACGAAGTTAATTGGAAACACCCACAAGATTGACCCCAATTATTTTTGACAAACGTTTGGATTGTACATGGAGAAGGGGATGTGATTGGGTGGCATGGGATGTAGGTAAGTATGTATGAGTGTGTAAGTGTGTTTCAATAAATGTGTGCTATCACGGTGTGTGTCTTGTTTTTATTTGGGTATTTCTTTTGTTGTAGAACTACAGGTACCTGTGGGCCCGTTATTTCCCCGTATTCTGGTACTTGTGGTTCTCCAAGTACCGGCAAGCTGAGGAGGCTTGCTGGGACTTGTAGTTCTAAAACAAAAGAAAATATTCTTTTTTACACACAAAAAGGCTATCAGCCCGCCATCCACCACCCAGGGATGGGGGGACAGCCTCAGGCTTCACCGCTGGCCCTTGGGTGCCTGGAGGGGGGGACCCCTTGATTTAAGGGGTCCCCACACCCCCAGGGTACCCCGGCCAGGGGTAACTAGTTGGGGGGGCGTAATGCCACAGGGACCAGTATAAAAGTGTCCCCCGATTGTGGCATTATTTTCTCGGTTAGTTGAGCCCGGTGCTAAATTTAAAAATATGAAGGACCCCTACGTCTTTTGTCCCCATTATTTTTGAAACCAGGGCCAGCCCAAGATCCCAGTGCTGGTTGTCTAAATGTTGGGGGGACCCCAGTCAATTTTTCCCTGGTATTTAAACAACCAGGACCGGTTCAAAGAGCCCGAGGCTGGTTATGCTTAGAAGGGGGAACTACACGCAATTTTTTTAAACACTTTTAACTCTTTTAATACTGTACACAATGAAGCCCTGCACGGATCTCACTGATCCAGCTGGGCATCATTGTATTATGTCCGGCAATGTTTTACTCATCACTCCCGTAAAAAAAAACTGCCCGACAATACGAATAACATCGACATTGGAAAATACGAAAAACGAAGACTTGGCAGCTTAGTAAATTCCCGAAAATGATTTCAAAAAGTTGCAGAAAAATACGTCCGATAAAATTCGAGTTTAAACTCCCATCAATTCGGCAGAAACACAAATCTTAGTAAATATACCCCTTGGTCTTATAGTGCCACTTTCGAAATAACAAAATAAAATGTAAAAAAAATATTTTTCTTCTTCAGTTTTTATGTTTCTTTCCTATAATTTATTGATACCCCAAATGATAAATATATCAGGGAGGATTTACATGACCATATAATGCAAAAATCTTTTATTAAATAACTAAACTATGATTTTGGCTTGAATATGCTTATTAAAAGGGTTGTCCACTATTGAGTTACATGAATGGGGCTGGGAGGATTTCCGCTTGGTTCAAACCCACATCACCCTCTGTGTAGCTTTGAACCGTACTTGTCAATGTCCTAACCAACTCAGATATTTAAGAACATAAAATAGTGTTTTAATGTGAAAACCACTGGCTGAGGCATAAGTATAACTATTTAGAATCCACCTTCTTTTATGGGCTCAGTTACATTGTTGAAAAGGAAGAATATTACATTATACAAGCCGAGTCTCGCATATACAAAATGCTTGGGACCAGAAATATTTTGGATTTTGGATTTTTTTTTCGTGTTTTGGAATATTTGCCTTAATTGCATATCATAATGTGATATCATGGGGATGGGACCAAAGTCTAAACAAGAAATGCATTTATGTTTCACCTTATACACCTAGGGGGTAAATCAGGTTTGTTAGCCAACCAAAATGGGCATAACCATGTTGCACTGCAGGGGAGGCAGATATAACATGTGCAGAAAGTTTTAGATTTGGGTGGGTTATTTTGTTTCTGTGCAGGGTAAATACTGGCAGCTTAATTTCTTTACTGTAATTTAGATTTCAGTTTGATCACACTCCATCCAAATCTAACTCTCTCTGTGCACATTACATATGCCTCACCTAGAATGCAATGGTTTTGCCCAATTACTATTTTTTTGGATTGTTAACAAACCTGAATAAGTCCTTAGTCTGAAGGAAATTGTATTCAATGTCTTCAATAAATTTGTGCATGAAACAAAGTTTATGTACATTGAACTATCAGAAAGCAAAGATGTCACTATCTCAGTCGGGCTCAAAAAATTGCGATTTCAGGAACCACAGGACCCACCGGTGGGCTCAATATATGTAAACACATCTGGTTTTATAATGAGTGCTACCAATGATTGAGAGCTAAGGTCACATGACCGCTATGTTTATACCTGTCTAAATGATTATTTTATTTCATAATTGTGTACAATTAAATCTATTATGATTGCATCGGGACTGTCTTCTAGAAAATAGATGATATTGTTTATTTTGAACTCTGGATCAGCTAATATAATCTGAATCATTACAGCTGTATTGTGAAACACCAATTAGTGAGGTATAAAAATGGCTCAGAATGAATCTGAGGTTTACTTCTGAAGAAGCTGAGCGACCTGGCTCAGGGAAACGCGTTAAGGCACTGCTGTGGAATCCCAACCTTTGCCCAGATTTTGATCCAGATAAGGACTTTCTTGCACACTTGTATTTCCAAGAATTGCATCTTAAACCACTCCTTTCAGCACAACCAGCAAGATATGGAAACCCCTTGAATATCTACACAGACGAGCAATCATCACCATTCATATGGAACTGTGTGAGAGGTACTATTAAGGGTATTACCAGCTGACTGCATAACCAAATACAAGGAGGAGGAAATCTGCACTTTATTAAGTCCGGGATCATCAAAAATATGGTTGGGTTCTTTTCAGCATTTTGAATATTTATACCTCAGAGCCATTCATATTTTAACTCAATTTTATAATTATTATATATTATAATTGTATGGTGAATTTTTTAACACCCTCACCTTCACGCTTTTAATTCATGTGATAAATGTGTTTATTAAAATTTATTACTGATCCAGTGGTAATTGATTTATTGAAAATTGGCAATACAACTCCTAGCGCTGGTACCCCACTTTATATTACGATTTCAGATATTACATTTTCAGATATGAGAGACTCAACCTGTACTGCAATGTTAAAAGCTTTCCTGCTTAAAAAATAAAGGTTCTGTCCTCGTGCCTTGCTACTGTTTAGGTATAATTAACTGCAAAAGTAAAAAGTAGTTGCCAACTGGCACAGTCAGTCCTGATCACAAATAAAAGCTAGAGCAACTAGCAAATATACAGTATATTGCAACAGCTAAATACATTTCCAACGAACAGATCCAAGGGCTAAATTTACTAAGCAGCAGTTTTTGGTTTTCTGGCAGGTTTGTGGCAGTTTTACAGTGGCTTTGCAATGCGCTGATTTACTAAGGCCAAAGCCGCACAAATGAACCAAGAAACCACACTTAAAATAAAATGTCAATGTACCATTGATGTTTTCATGCAAATAATAGAATAGAATAGAAAGCCCTGGTAAACCATTTGTAAAATAGCCCCCAAAAATGACTAGGATCAGACAGGAGTGATTTGTGATTACTAAAACGGGTAAATGATTTGATTTTGAAAGGACAGATTGATTGAGGAATACTATCCAATTTGGCTATGGGGGATTATGATGTATGTCACTAGATTTGTCTGGACTTGAACATAAATACACAAATAAAATTATTAAATATAAAAAAAAAGAAAACACACAATCACATCACACTCAGGCTTAACAAAAGAAAAGAAAAACAAAACAGACTATATGGAAAATACACATCAAATAGACAATATACAGTACAGATAGTGGCAGATTTCCCATTAGGCATGTGCCTAGGGGCGGCAGTTGTTTGGGGGTGGCACTTGCATGCTTGTGTTGGTAACATCAGCACAAAAAGTACCAGTAACTGCAAAATATTTCCACTGTATTGTACCATATGCCATCTTGAATGTCGTGTAAATGGGTAGGACATGTACACACTGCCCCTGTAAGCTGTCCTACTTAGAAAATAGGTATACATAATAAAAAATGTCATAGTGGCTTTTTTTATTATTCTATTAAATTGGCTATCATCAAATGAGGACATATAACCAATCAATAAAAATAATAAAATTAGGCAGGAGAGGGCTGGCCATTACGGTTGTGCCTGGGGGTACCCTCACCCATAAATTCGCCCCTGAGTACAGAACAAGAAACAAGCCAACTTCAGAAAACTCACCACAATCAGCAATTATTCTATAACTTTCTCCTACTACTTTCTTACAACTTTCTCCTGCTACACCATACCTCTCAACTGTCCCAATTGCAGAGGAACAGTCCCACTATTTGGACACTGTCCTGCTGTCCCACCTGCGGGTCGTGGTGTCTGACAGTCGGGGGGAGGGGGGGGGAGCCTCTGATCACCTGCTGCTCTGCCAGTGCACAACATCTATACAGTGCAGGAAGCTGAGCCAGGGGCTGCCAAGCTCATCAAGCAACATTGGCACGCCCGCCATCCAAAGTCACAGCCCTCCCACCCAAGGCCACACCTCCTTTCTGGGTCACGCAAGCCTATGGCGCGTAAAGGTCCAATTTAAGGTCTCTAAAACTTGAGAAGTACAGATGTGTCCACTTACATCTTTACTATTTTTCTCAATTTGGCACAACATGCAAAACACGGCTAAGCTGTTTTTCACGAGTAGCGACTGCATGGATTTTTTAATTTTTGATTGCCATAGTAGAATATGTATAAAGTAACATATTAAAGAAGCAAATTAAGAAAAATCACAAGGCATGACTAAATCTCTGAGTCTATGTCATGCAAAACCGTACCATACATGGCGGGATATAGTAAAGATGTATGTGGACACACACTTAAACTGAGATGAGGTTCACAAAGAATATCATTATCTTGGCCCCACCCCCTCCTCATAGACCCAAGAATTGCGGCAATATAGTATGCCACAAGGGGCATGGCCTGATGACGTAAAGCATCTGGCCATATTCCCCACAGTGATCAGCTGCATGTCCCTTCCTGGAAACTATCCTGGAAGGAAGAAATGAAAAATTTGGCGAGTATGATATACTTGCACAAGAGATGAATTATACAAAGTATTTTCCTTCAGAAGAAATCGCTCTTCGCTGGCTCATTTGTATTACCACAGATCATACTTGCTTATTTTTCAAAACTAGAGTTAGGGAGATTACAGTAGGCTGTGCTATGCAAAGTGTGGCACGCCAGCGATGGGGGATATCATACTCTGCCCAAAGGGCTTGTCTAGTTCCACAAATCGGCATGTCTATGCTTAAATGCTTTTTGCAAGATATTTCTATATAACTGTCTGTCTACCCCTCCCCTTAGATTGTAAGCTCTCACGAGTAGGGCCCTCTTCCCTCATGTGCTTATCCTTTTCTTATTTAATAATTCTCAACTGCCCAAATCAAGCAGTTTTTTGGCCACCTGGAACTTCTCTGTCATTTACTGGTGTAGTTATGCTTAGTTACCCTGTACTTGTCCTAAATTGTCATCAACTGTAAGTCACTGTTGTCCTGTTTTGATTATGTGCATATGTACTCTGTAATTGGGCGCTGCGGAACCCTTGTGGCGCCATATAGATAAAGGATAATAATAATAATAATAATAATAATAATAAATAACAGTAGTAACAATATATTTTGGAAAGTTTTGCAAGTATCCAAAAATATACCGGTAGGTTAATTAGCTCACAACAAAAATAACCCTAGCGTGAATGTGTGTACATGTGATAGGGAATATAGACTGTAAGCTCCACTGGGGCAGGGACTGATGTGAATGGCCAAATATTATCTGTAAAGTGCTTCAGAATATGTGTACTAACATTGCTGTCTGCAATACTGGGTTTCTTGTTTGCAATGTGTATTCGTTGCGATATTTCTTTTCTTCTCACTCAGCACAATATACATGATAAATGTGATGCCTATGCAATAAATTCTAAATGCATTTTCACCTTGTGTGAATTCATCACTAAACATACAAGTAAATTATGGATTTGGTGTATAAAATGTTATTTTATTGTAAACACTGGACGTCTGCATCCTGTAGGCACTACCTCTATTTATTGGATTTTGTGTTTTCAATACCATTACAGCATTAACCAAATCATTACAGACACCAGAAACTCTAATTAAACAATTGTATTTAACTACAGAAAGATTACTAACAATGCACAGCAGCAGCACGCTATGGATGAGTGCACACCAGCACAGATAAGAAGACCCTGTAACCCACAGATCATGTGCTGCTGTCTCTCTCTCCAGGGTTCCCACAAGGGAATGAGAGTTAGCAGTGAGCAGCTACAGCAAATTACTGTTCTTGCAAAGAAAATCCTAAGTGTCACCCCTGGCAGAATCTGAAGAATCCAGGAGATTTGACCTAAAAGCAGGGCAGCAGGAGATTTATGGCTGAAATGGGAGCCTCCTGCAGGATGCAGGAGGGTAGGCAATTATGCCATAGATTGAGCTCCTGGATTTTCGGGTGGTAATAATGGATTTTTAGCACTGTGCGTTGGCTGAGTAAGGGAAAGTCATTCGCCGTTTCAGATAAGTATTGCCTGCCATCATCTTATTTTTGAAGAATGTGGTGAATATTTCCCGCAGCTTGCAAATCAGGAGTGGTAACAGAACTTTGCATTTTCGGTCAACATAAGTGAAAAACTGAATGAACTGAATTTTCATCTGCAGGGTACAGACAAGGATATTAGCCAGATGATATCGGACATCAAGGCATTTGACCACAAACTTGATTTTTGGGAGAGCAATCTCCATAAAGGTGATGTCAAACATTTCCCCTGCTTGAGGGCAGAAATTGAAACTGAGGAAAACCCAAGTCCATAATGTGAAATCATATTGAAATCATTTCCCACCTAAAAGCAGAGTTCCAGCGGCATTTCTATGATTTAAAAAAAATTGAGCCCCTTGTTCAGTTTATTTAATTCCCTTTTCTGGAGGTTGACATCAAGCATACAGTATCTCTAGTTTTATTGAAGAACTCTTTCACTAAGATATACTATTAACAGAAATGGAGATTGTAGCACTGTAAAGTGACCTTACATTGAAAAGTATTGCCTCAGGAATCCACTATTTTAAACAGCATTTGGCCTCTTCTACCGAAAGATAAATATCTGATTTTGCTTTGAGTCCCACTTCTGTGAATTTTCTGCTTGACTTATTTGTGTGAACCTTCATTTTCAAAGATGAAGATAGTGAAGTACAAATACAGGAACAGGATGACTGATGAACATGTTGACAATTATGTTAGTTTCAGGTTACCTGCTGAACTTTAAAATGATTGTGGAAAACTTTGAATGCAAGGCATCTCATTAAAAATTGTCTGTTCTTAAACTTTGAGAATCAAAAAATAGTCAATGCGCTGCTTCCCCTTTACCACAGACAGGTAAATATTAAATGAGTCTTTTCTGTAGTCTGTTTGTTTTCGCACCCGGTTTCCACAGGAGAACCTGTGGATGGCAGCTCCGTCCTTCAAGAGGCCACTAGGTGATAGTGGGAAAAATCTAGAAAAGAGAAGTGAAGAACAAGCGCCTAATGGTGCAGTCATTTTGGACTTTGATCTCTGTCACAACAACATTCATATATAGGTATTAAGCGTACCAGATGAATAAATATGGCAAGCACATCAAAAGCTGTTGTCTTCCGTCTATTGTTCACAGCCAAGGGGTCGGAACACTTGAAAGGTGATGACACGTCACGGGGGTTTTTTTATCCTCCAAAGCTCGGATAGAATCAGCTCACAGCTCAGAGATACTACAAGTAAACATAAAATGCGCCTCTCATAGTGCAATATTGTTGCTGCAATGCAAGATCGTAAATCACTTTTATAAGTAATGAATGTATCAGAAGGTGAAAGTATAACAGCACGTCACGGACGGTCTTTATCCACCAGTACTCAGCATGCGGTTGGGTTTTTGCTGGTGTGGTACAGACAGGACAGCCGCAGCAACAATGGAATTTTATCTGAAATGAATATTTCCACTGGACTGGGAACAAGACCGTCCGTGACGTGCTGTTATACTTTCACCTTCTGGTACATTCATTACTTATAAAAGTGATTTACGATCTTGCATTGCAGCAACAATATTGCACTATGAGAGGCGCATTTTATGTTTACTTGTAGTATCTCTGAGCTGTGAGCTGATTCTATCCGAGCTTTGGAGGATAAAAAAAACCCCGGTGACGTGTCTTCACCTTTCAAGTGTTCCGACCCCTTGGCTGTGAACAATAGACGGAAGACAACAGCTTTTTGATGTGCTTGCCATATTTATTCATCTGGTATGCTTAATATCTATATATGAATGTTGTCGTGACAGAGATCAAAGTCCAAAATTACTGCACCATTAGGCGCCTGTTCTTCACTTCTCTTTTCTGTTCTTAAACTTTATTTACAAATTGCAACAATGTTTCTTTATTTAAATTTAAATGCGTGCAATACCTTGTAAATCACTATATTAATTAAAGGCATTGCTGTTTCCTATGAAACATTTTTTTTTTAATTTTCATTAAATGACCTTCAGTTTTTCAGTTATTAGCCAGATTATTATTTTTTTTGTTCAAAAATTTAGTAGCTCTTTAGGAGATTATTTTTTTTCAAGTAGCTTGCATCCCAATTAAGGTTGGCGACCACTGGGTTAGACCATTGAGGTCCACTGCTGAAAAACCAGGTTATTTTGCTGTGCCTCTGATCCTCCTTTGTAAATGACCTCCACTAACTTTCTCAGTGCTATGAAATATTTTCATACGCAGAGCGAGCACAGTTGTGGATATCCTCAGAGCAAGACACTGACAGTCTCACCACAAGCAAAGTCACTGACAGTCTCACAGCAAGCAAAGTAGCTGCCATCTTTTATTTATTAACAGTTTCTTATATAGTGCATCATATTCCATTGCGCTTTACAATTGGGAACAAATAATAAAACAAAACTGGGTAATATAACAGACAGATATAGAGGTAAGAAAGTCATGCTTGCAAGCTTACAATCACTACGAAAATAGGCTATGATTAGGAAGCCAATCCCGGGCCATTTGTTCAATCCCGGGTATCGGGATTGAAAAATGGCCAATCCCAGGATTCCCAGGATACCCGAGATTGGCTTTTAACTCTGTGGCCGCCCCCTCACCCCACCCCGCCCCGCACACATTACTAACCGTATACTGAGGGGGGGGGGGGGATCTCTTCCTGCACTCCCTCAGTGCACGGCTGACGGCGCACTGTGACCTCACGCTGCACCAGGGGAGCCAGAAGGAGGAAGTCGGGCAGTGTCTGAGCGTCCTGTGGATGCTCAACACTGATCCCTCAATACCCGGGATTGAATCCCGGCCATTTTTCACCCTAAATCCCGGGATCCCGCCGATTCCGATCCTGGGACTGGCCACCATAGCTATGATACACAAGGATGGGTGCTACCTATTCCATAGTGGTCAAGTCAGACTGCAAAGGCTCTTGGTGGGCTGTATTATATAGTCACACACAATTGGCCAAGGGTCAGGAGGATGTCCCACGAAAATCAGGACAGTTGGGAGATATTCTTGAAAGTTTGGAGACTAGGGGGTATAGTTACTAACAGTAGATTTTGTGTTTCAGACAATTTTCAGTGGATTTTGAGTGACAGGTATTTACTACAAATCAAAATCAACTCAAAATTAACCCAAATAGAACTTTACACTCAAATAGAATTACAATAGAACCTTCTATACTTTAACATAGAGTTCAATTCCTAACCCATATTTACTAATAGTCAATTTGAAAATCGACTCAAAATCAACCCAAAATCACCATTTTCAATAAAACCACCAGAAACAGTTCTATTTGATTTTTGTTCATGTAGAATTGGGTAAAATCTCAATATGATGGAAAAAAACATGGGAGAGAAGCATGGGGGGCACTCTGGCTGCATAAAAAAAAACATTGTGGATATGCAAATTAGGTGTTTGTGGGTAATACAGTGGTTGTGACCTGTTATGACCAATAGAAACGTTTTTTATCGATTTTGGGTAGATGTTTGATCGATTTTTGCCAATTTTGGGTCGATTTTTGATGAATAGAACACTTTTAAAACTTCAAAATAGAACTTACATCACACAGCAATTTTAAAAGGGAACTCAAAATCAACTTTTAGTAAATGAGCCATTTGGAATAAAATCACTGTAGTCAATTTTGTGGGGATGTTGATTCTATTCTGGTTGATTTTTAAATAGAACCAAAATCGACTGTTAGTAAATATAAACCCAGAAGAGAGTATTAATGTGCATGGCAGGGCATTCCACAGAGTAGGTGCAGCCCAAGTCCTGTAACTGTGAACAGAAGCAAGTAATGAGTGCGGATGAGAGCCTCAGATCTTGTGCAGGGCGGAGAGGTTGGGTTGGGAGATATTTTGAGATAAGTGAGGAGATGTATACTGGTTACTGGTATCTCCAGAGCACACAAAGTCACTAATATTTCCACTGCAAGCAAGATCACTGACATCCTCTGAGCAAGCACGGTTATACCCTTTCACACCGCACAAATAACCCGGTATATTGCCGTGTCAATGCGGGTCGCTGTGCAGAGTGAAAGGGGTAAGTTCCGAATTCCCGGGTTACCTGACTCTGTATTTCAACCTGGGAATAAAGCAGTTATTCCCGGGTTATTACCGGGTCAGGTGAGGTGTGAACGGGTAAACAGGGTTGATTCGATACGGGACCCGTTCACACTGTGGAGAAGAGGCGTGAAGATGATCTAATTTCCAAGACTGCCTTCACACCTGACCCCGATGGCGCCAATGCCACCTCCGTCCTCACACCAGATGGAAACCCAACCCGGCATATTAGCAGTATTCACAATCTGTATTTCAATAATATACTTGCTTGAAGAATGAAAAGTCAGAAGGATATCATTGCCACCAACACCATTATCATGCCGTGCTTGCTGGACAGGTTAAATAAGGAATATATGTTTTTTAATATCATTAGGGGGAAATTACTGTCATATACTATTATTACAATGAGTCAAACATGTGGGCTTTAACATTGAAATAGCAGTATGGAATTTGTTAAGTCACTTGCACACGTACCATGTATTATTCCATCTGGATGCATTTGGCATCCAGGCGGTCAGGATGATGGAGGTCACATGATGATGCTGGAATCCCAACACCACTCAAGAGACCGGTGCAGGAACACCGATATCCGAAGGTAAGTATTGGGGTTCAAGTTAGAGTTATGGCCCATTTAGGCACTAGGGGGCTATTTTTGGCAATGGAGGTGTAGCCCTAGCTGCCACCCCAGAGGGTCAGGGTTAGGGGAGGGTAAAAATACTTACCTCCTCCTATGTCTGGATCTTCAGTGTCGAGATGCCACTGACGATCATGTGACCGCCGGCATCCTGACCACCGAGATCTCATACCGAACCTTTATGTTGAAAGAGGATGGAATTATACTGTTTCTGTAACCGAAACTTCTCTCCAGACGTCCAACATAAGACTAGCCTTTGTTAGATGTCCCAGATGTCAGCTACTCGTTGATAATTCTGTTAAATAATTTATGACAACCACATTTCTTATAAATATGGAATATCAGTAATTCTAGCATCATATACACACAAGCCAAGTAAATTATTGTTCAAAAAAATACATATATTATATATTAACATGCCCCAATCATGTTGTTAAGGACATAAAATAACCAGGAAATATCGCACAAACAGCAAATTGCTTCTGATGTGACCTGATTTTACAGTTGATGCAATACAATAACTGATTGCCAGAACACTACATCCTAAATATGTTGGTAAAGGCAAATACACACACAAATAAATAAACAAGGCCATAATAACCTATAAAACAGGTGGAATATATTACAAATATTCCAGAAGTACTAGAAAACATACGCTTAGTAATTACTGGGAAAACCGTGTCAAACTTTCCACCTTTAATTTTTGCTTGAAGAACAATAAGCCTCTATGATTGCCCATGCTGATTGAAAGCTTAGTGTCGATGACTTATGTGACATTTTGAGTTAAGCTATACTGTGACAAGGCTTACTGACAATTACCACTTGACAATTTCTTAAGATGAGCCCTCCCACCAGCCAGAGCCATGTGGGCTGCAATACATTGCTGTCTTCCGAGGAGCTCTATCGGTTCTGTTGTAAATAATCTTCTAATACATATTGTTAACCAACATTAAGTGCCCAGGGAAGAGGTGTGTAAGTGGGAGCACAAATCATCATATCAAATGTTGCCTAACATCTCATGATCTATAGTATAATCACAACATTGTAGTTTGAAGGAGAGGTATAAATCAAGAATAACTCCAACACAGCACACTCATGCGCTACAGGAGATGGTGGTGCTGTCAATAGATAAGAAATTAAGGGAGGTGAGATTATTCAGGAGGGTGGGAAAATTATAAGCACTGTCTAGACATGTTAACTTTAAGAAAGCGCTGGGACATCCAGGAGGAAATAGCATCAACAATTACAGATTCCTCTTTTTTTCTCCCAATCAGTCTGATTATCAAGTACACTGTAGTTGGCAGCACCCCCTGCTTTAATAAATGAATTCTCTCATTAATTTACTAAAAGGGGTTTCTTAGAACCAATGTATTACATTGAACATCGATAATCAAGTACAGAGTGCAGATACCCAACCCATATGGAAATAGCAGAGTAACAGCTGGAGATACGAGTGAGGACAGAGGAGAAAAGACCAGGGGAGGAACGGTAGATCTGAGTTCCATTAGCATGAAGATGATATTAGAAGCCAAAAGAGCTAAAGAGCAAAGAGGAGGTATAAAGAGAGAATAGAAGAGGTCCAAGAACAGAACCTTGGAGACACCTACAGTACTAGTAGTAAAAGTGGGGAAGAAGTGAAGAATGGTCAGAGACAGAGAGGTAGGAGGACAGTCAAGGAGGGCAATATCATGCAGACAGAGGGCATGAACGAAGAGAGGGTGGTCCATAGTGTCATAAGCAGAAAAAAAATCAAAAAGAATGAGCAGAGAGTAATGGCCTGTGGATTTGGCAGCAAAAAGTTAATTGCTGACTTTAGTTAGACCGCTGGGATCCCGAATGACCAAGTGCAGGAATTCTGGACAGGTAAGCTGCAGGTGGGGGGAGAGATGTTCAGTTAAGGCTGTGGAGGTAGGGTTAGGCTGCAGGGAGGAGGGGTTAGGTTAAGGCTGTGGGGGGGGGGGGGGGGAGATTAGGGGGCCATGTGGGGAAGGTAAGTATACTTACCTTCCTCTTTTGGCATTCTGATCGTCAGGATGCCGCGGTCGGTATCCTGACCACCGGCTTCCTGACCACCAGCATTCCCTACTGAACCCAATGAAAGCCATACTGCTTCCAAGGAAGCAGCAGCAATAGCTCTCCAGCTACATCTGAATTAGTCCTGTGTGAGGATCAGAATTGTAAAATTTGACAATGGTGTAATTCAATTTTATTCTCACTGCCACCAGTGTGCCACAACTTTATACTAACTGGCACCTACATGGCACTAGTTTTTTGCAACAAACACTTCCTTTTCTATAACAGCAGACCTCCTTTTCAGCAGAACATGCTATGTGCAGTCCAGGCAAGGATTTGTCGAGACCTAAATTATTTTAAGATAAATCAAAGTACAAGAAGTATTACCTAGTACTGCCTGTTGTTTAAATCATGTGGATCCATTAAAGAAGGCAGAGTGTATAGGATTCATTTCAGCTACCTGCTATCCATTTAGTCAATAATCACAAATTGTGACTGAGGAGAAAAAACGTTTGAAAAGCTCTCATAGCTAAGACAAAGCACTGTACAGAAGAAAACATGCATCTATTGTTATCTGTTTTTGCAGAAAGGTGTCTCACGCAAGTGCAGCTTTAACTGGAAAGAAAAACACAAAAGGCAAACTAAAGGTGCATACACTCGGGGAGATATTGTCTTATGTGCGATTTTGACTATGTGTGCTTGCAATTTTGGCTATGTGCGATTTTTGCTATGGTTGATTTTGACTATACTTTGTACTGGATAGTCAAAATTGACTTGCCTGCACAGTCTATTTTTTCTTGCGATACCGACCTCGCGGAACTGCGCATCGGTATTGTAAGCTGTGTACACACGGGGGGTAAGAGTTGATTGCAGCAGCAAATTTGTTAGCAGTTGGGCAAAACCATGGGGGTAATTCCAAGTTGATCGCAGCAGGATTTTTTTTAGCAGTTGGGCAAAACCATGTGCACTGCAGGGGAGGCAGATATAACATGTGCAGATAGAGTAAGATTTGGGTAGGTTATTTTATTTCTGTGCAGGGTAAATACTGGCTGCTTTATTTTTACACTGCAAATTAGATTGCAGATTGAACACACCACACCCAAATCTAACTCTCTCTGCACATGTTATATCTGCCTCCCCTGCAGTGCACATGGTTTTACCCAACTGCTAACAAATTTGCTGCTGCATTCAACTCTGAATTAGGCCCTCGTTGCGATATATGCTAACTTTTCTTGCGATTTTGACTATATAGTCAAAATTGCAAGGGTATATAGCACCGTGTGTATGCACCTTAACACAGCTGCAAAGTACAAGTTTTGCTATTTCACAAAATAAAAAAAAACTTATTGCGGCTTAGAATTTTTCTCAGGTTGAACTTTCTATTTAACTGCTGCTAGTATGGATATTTATATACAGTATTGTATACACACCAATACACTATTAACAACTGATATGGATACTCAGACTAATAGTTATTATATATGGGAGAAACAAAACACATTCTCTATTTAACTATTTAGTAAGTGTAGAAGACTACAAAATACTGACAGCTCCAGGGATCCAAATTTTTTAATTCTACTACTTACAGTGTATCACCTACACTCTGCAGATGCTTAAACAAGCTTGATATAAGGAATATCTTAGCCATGCCATGTGGAATGTAAAACTGTACAGAATGATTGCTTTTATTTTCACTAACATTTATACCACTGAAGCAGTGTAGTCAGTCAGGCTGGTCTAATCAGGCCACATGAGTGAACGGAGCAAGAGATTTCCTAAAAGCAGTGGTTCCCAAATTTGGTCCTCAAGGCACCCTAATTGTCCATAATTTAAGGCTATAATGGCAGAGCACAGATGGTTAAATCAAAATTAATGAGGTCCTAATTAAGTCACCTGTGCTCAAACATGTTTATCCTTAAACATGGACAGTTAGGGTGCCTTGAAGACCAAGATACTGAACCTCTGTCCTAAAGTGTGACCAAACTGCTGTGCAAGTCTCTTGTAGAAGAAAAGTGTATATGCATATGTGGTCATTCCAAATGGGATACGCTCGTTAGGTCGACACAGCTTAGGTCTACAGTCATTAGGTCGACCACTGAAGGTCGACATGCATTAGGTCGACATGGTCAATAGGTCGACATGGTCATTAGGTCCACATGTACTAGGGTGACAGGTCATACTTGATGATCCACATGGACTACAATTGGGAACGGTAACCTGTGCCAAGCGCAGCGAGGCACCTTGCCCGAAGCATGGCGAGCAAAGTGAGCCATGCGAGGGGACATGGTACACTAATTGGGGTTGAAAATTAACAGAAATAAAATTGCGCTCCAATAGACAAATGCAGCTCAGACCTGGGTGTATACCTCGTTCACCCTAAAAACATGGATTCAAAAATACAAACATGGAAAGGCGCATATGAGAATTAGGGTATATCCAGAGTATATATTTGTACTCTGTGGATAGCTTGTCCTTCCTTCTTTGTGTTAAACAGTTCTTTTTCTTATCACTTGAATCCTTTTCACCGTATAAGCCCAGCAATATTCACACTTTCCTCCTTTATGTTTCAAACTCGTCCCATCAATCTGATATATATATATATATATATATATATATAGGGAGAGAGAAGGATGCTGATAGTGTGATATCGTTTATTTAAAAAAAAAAGTATATATAGAAAACACACATTGGCTACAAGGCGTACCAGAATGAGCGGTGTATTATGCACACCAATTCACATAAACAAGATATAACTTTCTTGGGTACCTCCCTGGACCAGAAATCCACCTCAAGACTCTTGGCTTAATGGTAGCTACCTCCACAGTGTGTCCTCACCAACGCGTTTCGGCTATTAAAGCCTTTTTCAAGGCTAATTGGGGTTCCCCGTCACTTTACGAAGAAAACAACACCAAAAAGGTCCAAAAACCAATGTCGACCTTTTGACCTGTCGACCTAGTACATGTCGACCTAATTACCATGTTGACGTAATGACCATTTCGACCTAATGCATGTCGACCTTCCATGGTCAACCTAATGACTGTCGACCTAAGTTGAGTCGACCCAACGACCCATACCCTTCCAACTTATTACGACAAAAATTGAAATATAAATTTGACATTTTATTGTACTGAGATTGAAACTAGATTGCAACCAACATAAAGACTAAAACATGTTTCATTACATGTCCATTTGTGTTGAAATAAGTTGTCTATATGTAGATCTGAGCAAGATTCATCAAGTTTCCCACTGAAGTTTTACAAAAGCCAGGTACTAAAATAGCACACTTGCTGTGGTGGTTACAGGAATGGGTGAGAAGTTGAGTGCCTGTTACATGAGGACGAAGGAGTGTATTCCCGTCACATTCAATCAGTGTGGCTTCCCCTCCTCCCTTCTGCCTCCAAGTGGGTGGCTCACTGGAGTCCAGTCCTTTTCCCTGGCGCTGCAGTACTGCCGCAAAATGAAGAAGGCATGCGATTCACAGGGCAGCTGGATACTGCTCGTCCCAGAGCAGCGTGTTGATCCCGCAAAGGTGGGTCATCATAATATAACATGATGCATGGTAATAACATTTATCTGCTGAACAGATGTTGAAAGCATCACATATAGTGCATGTTGGATCCTCAATTGGATCCACTGATCAGGTGGCTGCCTTCATAGTTTTCTTGGAATGGGATTATCTTCTGATCAACAACCAGTAGCATAGCGGTTCTAGGAGCTATAGTGATCACCTTAGATATGTCTCC
Organism: Pseudophryne corroboree; assembly: GCF_028390025.1. Lineage (NCBI taxonomy): Eukaryota > Metazoa > Chordata > Amphibia > Anura > Myobatrachidae > Pseudophryne > Pseudophryne corroboree. The sequence goes on from NC_086446.1 coordinate 300,695,830, forward strand.
CATGTTTTGTGTGCAATAAACAAGTTATATTGTTAAAGGGGATTTCTCATTTAAAACATATAGCATCCATGTTCCTAAAAAGCCAGCAGAAGTAATTACTTTCCTTTGTACAGTCTGTGCACTAACTGTGACATTTTGGGTAGCATCTCAGAAGCGTATGGGACTATGGTCACAGATGCTTCATGCCCAAAACACAGGTCTTGATTCTGAGTTGGGAATAAAGTAAAACAGAGCAAGTTTCTGTGTACCTAGATAAACAATGTTGCAATGCAAGGGATACAGATACATACTTTTTTTGCATGCAGGGTAAATACGGTCTGCTTCTGCATGTAGCCCACACATGATGGGCAGCATTATGCTTACACAGCAATTTAGATTTCAGTTTGGACACACCCTTCTCAAATTTAAATCTCTGCACACTTTAAACCTGCCCCACCTGCTGTGCAACATGGTTTTGCCAAGGTGCACAGCTACTTGCTCTTTCTTTCTCCCAACTCAGAATCAGGCTCCTAGTGTGGCATGATCACCGTCCCACCACCAGCTGTTACTGCTTCAGGGCTCACTGGGGATAGGATTTTCACTGCATAGCAGGGCATATCACCAATGCTGCTCTGGCTCCGGTCTCGCACATGGCAGCACCAGATTCCCTGATTGATTGGTCTTCCATTTTTTTTTTTCTGTCATTTTGTCTTTAAAGCAGATTCTTTACTACCTGAGGACATTAGCAGCTTTGCATCACCATTTGTCAAGACCTCAGAATGCTGCTCCCTTTCAAGATCTGATAGGACTTTTCAAGCTGATGGGGTGAAAGGAACTGAAGCAGGGGCGTTTTAACAGAGGAGGGGCCTGTGTGCACTTCCGGGTGTGTCAGGAAGAGAGACAGAGAGAGGGAGGGGAAGCAAGCGGGAGAGGGTGGGGCTCTGATAGCTGCTCACTGAGAAGCCCTTGGGAAACAGAACATTGAGCACAATATAGATAACACAGCTTTGAGCCCCTAAGCCCTGTCAGTCAGCCCCCCCACATCTGACACCTATAGTGTCAGTCTCTCAGCCCCCTCATCAGCAGTAGCAATCAGCCCCCACGGAACAGTATACACTCCAAGAACAGTGCAGCGCCAAGTAGCTTCCAGAGCACTATTGCCGCACTCTGACTGCAACTGCCAATCTCCAATTGGTCACTGGTGGGGTGTGTGTGGAGAGGGGGGCAGATTTGGGCACTGGTGAAAGCCAGGCGAGAGCTGGAGCTGGAACCCAGCAGCTGTCTAATCAATAACAGCCTGCTGGGACTTTTAAGTCAGCCCAGCACTCAGAGATTTTCAGTGGAGCTCACAGGCCCAGTGGGACCCGCCCATCCATAAGCGGATGCCTTGGATGCTTAGTGGTAAATCTGCTGCTGGGCCACGATATCAAATGCTGCAGAAAGATCCAGAAGGCTTAAAACTGACACCTCTGTCTCTTGCCATCAGAAAATCATTAAGCACACATACTGTACAAGGGCTGTTTCAGTGCTATGTCTTCTATTGACTGAAATGGATCATAAATATCATAGGTTGTCGAATAGGTTTCCAGTTGAGTTGCATCCACTTTCTCATTAACCTTTTCCTAGAAAAGGAAGGTTTGATCCCTGTCTGTAGTTGGTCATGCAGTCGGGATCTAAATTCGATTATTTTTTTTAAGAAGATGTCTAACAATTGCTACTTTTAGTGGTTTAGGAAAAATGGCTGTTTGCAAACAGCATTGAACTACTTTTGCAAATACAGGTCCAGTCATGTCCATACACCCTATTAGAAGCTTGGTTGAGGCAGTGACCAGATTAAAGGTAGTGGGACGCAACATTCGGGCAATTTCAGCAATGTCTTTTACATCCATTGGATCAAAGCTGTATAACTAGAATATAACTAGAGGGGAGTGACTATAGAATATAGGTATAACTAGAATATAGTTGTTAGCATCTATGTGACATCTCTCCCCCCCCCACCCCCCCCCCCCTACCCTCCTCCTTTGTGCACAAATAAGCCAGGGGCGTTTCATTCTCTTCTGACATTGATTCTTTTATTACCATTTCCATGGAAGACTGTCTAAGTGATCTGAAATACCTGAACATTACAGAACTCCACCTTAAGCAACTGAACTTTTTTTTTTTTTTAAGAAAGCCTACCAACTAAAGCAAGCATTGGAATGCTACAGAATACAATCCCCAAATTAACTATACAAAGTCGCATACACAATAGGTTAACTAGGTAGCCACAGATTCCCTAAACACTTATAGACAGACACTCAGTCCAAAAGAAGGATTGTTGAAAAATGGACAGTCTGTCTTTTTTTTTTCCTACCACATTATGTCAGTTGAAATAGAATTGTCTTTGTGCTAAATATATGAATATAAACACAATTTTAATAAAAAGCCCAGCATTACAATCTTGTTCATACTTAGGCTGTTAATTTGTATCATACAACAGTGCTGCAAAACAGAATTAATTGAACCTAAAACAAACAGTATCTGAGTAAATGTTTGGTGAAATGACCCACAAGGTAACAACTCTGTTTTGACGTTACAGAGTCTGCCACAGTTTGTGACAATTCAATCTCACCAGGGCTACAATGGGTCTTATACACTGTCAAACAGGTGAACAGGCTGTAAATGTGCGTAGTGGGCCGGAAACATGCCAGTGGCCATGTTGTTTGTTCAGCTCTGAGTTTGTGCTGGTGCATTAGCACAGCTTTGGTTTGCTGTCATCTCTGAAGCAGAGCTGCCTCACTGTATAGCACAGCACTGTAAATGCTAACTGCTCTTGTATGTCCACACTGGGATATGACTTATTGCAGCAATTACAAGGGTGACCTTCCCAGAATAATGTGAACCCAGGCATGTAACCTTTACAGGTTTGCTTGTTGGAAGGAGGGATACATTAGGTAAAATTATATATTTTAAGTGGCATACTGTTGCATGCTTTAAGAATGAACAGGATATAGAAAGTTTGTATACAGAGACAGGAGACAGTCAGACTCATCAGTATAATTTTGAAAGGCTTAATATTTGTATACAAAGCAGCTCCTGTGGTTTGTTTTACACAAGGAATGAGCATGTGTGGAAGAGGGCAGTGTGGTCACTGAAACATTACACGCTTCTTTTCCTCTTGATGTTCAAAAAGTGTTTATATATATATATATATATATATATTTTTTTTTTTTTAATTATTATTATTATTATTTAATGTTTTTATTTTATTTTTAATTGTCACCGGCTGATAACAGAGAATTCTGAATCTTGTTATGTTGTCTTTGTTTAATACTATAGTACTAGATGTTAAACGCATGATGTACTGTAGATCTTAGATATTCTAAATAGAATGACATGCATGTCACATGCTAAATATGCATGGCTCCATTATGGTTGCGTACCTTTAAATGTCCTGTATTTTGTGGGAAAGTAACAGATGACATTTTGAGATTACATTTCAGAAATTCAGATGGTAAAGTAAATATAATTTCTTTGCAATCTACAATATCTCCAGTTTTGTCTGAGAAAGAGGCATGGCAGTATTTCTTGGAGATTAAAAGATGTTTAACCCTACTACTTATAGTTCTTTCCTTGAAACATTTATTCAAATTTGGTAAATAAGAGTCGATAAAATATATGTGTTCACTTGGATATCTATGGATTTTACAGATCAGTAACATACCCCCCAGCTGGACCCTTTTGGCAGGTACAGTACCTTTTTTTATGGTCTGTACCGATTTTTGGCTCTCCAAACTTCTATTGAAAGTATAGGAAAAGGGACATGGTCATGCCCCCTTTACCCATGGCCACGCCCCCTTTCCTAATTTGTCCCGATTTTTATGTTTAAAATGTTGGGGGGGGGGGGGTGCAGTAACAGAGACTTCCCAAATGTACTGATTTTGGCTGGACAGTTTCACTTTCAAGCATTGCCCTGGCTTCCCACCTGTGAGCCGCAGTGTTGGGGGGGGGGGGGGGGGCACACCCTTAGACAATGCTGTGTCAGGAAATGAGGCTTTTGGGCAATGAGTATAGTTATGTCTCGTTTCTCACATCATCAGAGTAGAGATGAGCGGGTTCGGTTTCTCTGAATCCGAACCCGCCAGAACTTCATGTTTTTTTTCACGGGTCCGAGCGACTCGGATCTTCCCGCCTTGCTCGGTTAACCCGAGCGCGCCCGAACGTCATCATGACGCTGTCGGATTCTCGCGAGGCTCGGATTCTATCGCGAGACTCGGATTCTATATAAGGAGCCCGCGTCGCCGCCATTTTCACACGTGCATTGAGATTGATAGGGAGAGGACGTGGCTGGCGTCCTCTCCGTTTAGAATTAGAATAGATTAGAGAGACACTTGATTTACTAATTTTGGGGAGCATTAGGAGTACTCAGTAGTGTACAGTGCAGAGTTTTGCTGATAGTGACCAGTGACCACCACTTTTATTTATAATCCGTTCTCTGCCTGAAAAAAGCGATACACAGCACACAGTGACTCAGTCACATACCATATCTCTGTGCACTGCTCAGGCTCAGGCCAGTGTGCTGCATCATCTATTATCTATATATAATATTATATATATCTGTCTGACTGCTCAGCTCACACAGCTTATAATTGTGGGGGAGACTGGGGAGCACTACTGCAGTGCCAGTTATAGGTTATAGCAGGAGCCAGGAGTACATAATATATTATATAGTGAGTGACCACCAGACACACAGTGCAGTTTATTTAATATATCCGTTCTCTGCCTGAAAAAAGCGATACACACAGTGACTCAGTCAGTCACATACCATATCTGTGTGCACTGCTCAGGCTCAGGCCAGTGTGCTGCATCATCTATATATATATTATATATCTGTCTGACTGCTCAGCTCACACAGCTTATAATTGTGGGGGAGACTGGGGAGCACTACTGCAGTGCCAGTTATAGGTTATAGCAGGAGCCAGGAGTACATAATATTATATTAAAATTAAACAGTGCACACTTTTGCTGCAGGAGTGCCACTGCCAGTGTGACTAGTGACCAGTGACCTGACCACCAGTATATAATATTAGTAGTATACTATCTCTTTATCAACCAGTCTATATTAGCAGCAGACACAGTACAGTGCGGTAGTTCACGGCTGTGGCTACCTCTGTGTCGGCACTCGGCAGCCCGTCCATAATTGTATATACCACCTAACCGTGGTTTTTTTTTCTTTCTTTATACATACATACTAGTTACGAGTATACTATCTCTTTATCAACCAGTCTATATATTAGCAGCAGACACAGTACAGTGCGGTAGTTCACGGCTGTGGCTACCTCTGTGTCGGCACTCGGCAGCCCGTCCATAATTGTATATACCACCTAACCGTGGTTTTTTTTTCTTTCTTTATACATACATACTAGTTACGAGTATACTATCTCTTTATCAACCAGTCTATATATTAGCAGCAGACACAGTACAGTGCGGTAGTTCACGGCTGTGGCTACCTCTGTGTCGGCACTCGGCAGCCCGTCCATAATTGTATATACCACCTAACCGTGGTTTTTTTTTCTTTCTTTATACATACATACTAGTTACGAGTATACTATCTCTTTATCAACCAGTCTATATATTAGCAGCAGACACAGTACAGTGCGGTAGTTCACGGCTGTGGCTACCTCTGTGTCGGCACTCGGCAGCCCGTCCATAATTGTATATACCACCTAACCGTGGTTTTTTTTTCTTTCTTTATACATACATACTAGTTACGAGTATACTATCTCTTTATCAACCAGTCTATATATTAGCAGCAGACACAGTACAGTGCGGTAGTTCACGGCTGTGGCTACCTCTGTGTCGGCACTCGGCAGCCCGTCCATAATTGTATACTAGTATCAAATCCATCCATCTCCATTGTTTACCTGAGGTGCCTTTTAGTTGTGCCTATTAAAATATGGAGAACAAAAATGTTGAGGTTCCAAAATTAGGGAAAGATCAAGATCCACTTCCACCTCGTGCTGAAGCTGCTGCCACTAGTCATGGCCGAGACGATGAAATGCCAGCAACGTCGTCTGCCAAGGCCGATGCCCAATGTCATAGTACAGAGCATGTCAAATCCAAAACACCAAATATCAGTAAAAAGCCTCTTTTTTTCTTTGCGTCATGTGCTGTTTGGGGAGGGTTTTTTGGAAGGGACATCCTGCGTGACACTGCAGTGCCACTCCTAGATGGGCCCGGTGTTTGTGTCGGCCACTAGGGTCGCTAATCTTACTCACACAGCTACCTCATTGCGCCTCTTTTTTTCTTTGCGTCATGTGCTGTTTGGGGAGGGTTTTTTGGAAGGGACATCCTGCGTGACACTGCAGTGCCACTCCTAGATGGGCCCGGTGTTTGTGTCGGCCACTAGGGTCGCTTATCTTACTCACACAGCGACCTCGGTGCAAATTTTAGGACTAAAAATAATATTGTGAGGTGTGAGGTATTCAGAATAGACTGAAAATGAGTGTAAATTATGGTTTTTGAGGTTAATAATACTTTGGGATCAAAATGACCCCCAAATTCTATGATTTAAGCTGTTTTTTAGTGTTTTTTGAAAAAAACACCCGAATCCAAAACACACCCGAATCCGACAAAAAAAATTCGGTGAGGTTTTGCCAAAACGCGGTCGAACCCAAAACACGGCCGCGGAACCGAACCCAAAACCAAAACACAAAACCCGAAAAATTTCAGGCGCTCATCTCTACATCAGAGTCTGCTGAGATAACTTTATATGCCTGAAATCACAGTACTGAAAATGTGCATACCCATGTTTTATTAAGGTTTGATCCACATGTAATGTCTATGTAATTTGGTGATGTATTCAATATGTGCTCTGTGCTGTGTAAACCAGTGTATAGTGTAATAGTTGACAAACGGTCTATAGGGCAGTACACATGGGGAGAGATGTGTGCTGATAGATCTATCACAGACGGCTCAGCACACATCTCTCCCCAGGCACAGCACAGTGTGGTGTGCTGAGCGAGGGGGGGTAAAGAGGGCTGCTCATTTCACACGCTGTGCGATGTGCTAGATTGTGCATGCAGGCCAATCTAGCACCGGCAATAGAGACGCGCGGGGCTGCGCATCGCTATCGCTGTGGGGCATATACACGGAGAGTGCTTAAAATCTAAGCAATCTAGTCGGATCTCTCCATGTGTACCCCCCTTTAGCCTGTGGCGCTACAAGGGTCAATTGACAGCATAAATTAGGTCAGGACCAGTTTAGCTTGTTCCATAAGTGTAGCCTAGGAGTCTGAAGAGATAATGCGACACACATCTCCAGGAGGAAATTAACATTTCAAAGACAGTGCTCTATGAATTTGTTGATAATTAAATTTAGAATTGTGTGTTTTAAGATCCAGACAATGCATCCCTGTGTTTCGCAACTAAATGGGGGTACACACGGGGAGATCAATTAAGCACGGATTTCTCCGTGTGTATGCCCATAGCGATAGCGATGCGCGGCCCCGCACATCACTATCGCTGACTCTAGATTTGGCATGCATGCATGCCAAATCTAGTAGATCGCTCACTTCACTGCTGTGCGAAGTGCGCATCCAACCCCGTCTCCCTACCCCTCTCTCAGCACACATCTACCTGTTTGTACGGGGCTTAAATGGAATAATTTCAGCTAGGGCATTGTACATTGTATTCTTGCTCACCCAAAATGCTCTGCAACTGGGGTGCTGGCTGAACTTTGTTGTTACAGACCATTATTTCATTTAGTATTTTACACATTTTGTATTGCCATTTCTATAGCAGTAAGGTCTGTTAGAACTTTGGCGTACTCAAACATCACAGTGGCAGGATTACTGGCAATTTGGCCACACGCATGAAACTGGACAAAATCAGGTAGAAGCATCCTGTTCATAACAGCTGAATCACTTTTGGATGGAGTTGGTTAGAAATATTGCCTCACAGCACTGAGGTCAAGAGTGTAATTCCCAGTCATGATGCATGTGTGTGAGGTTTGTATGTTCTCATTGCATCTGCATGGGTTTTTCTTCAGGTGCTCCAGTTTCCTCCTACACTCCAAAATATAGTTGTATGTTAATTTGCTTCTGTCAAAAAATTAATGCTAGAGTGTATGGGTTTCCATGTGATGGAGAATATAGATTATAAACACCACTGGGGCAAGGATGTGAGAATGACTGAAATATTCTCTGTAAAGCAATGTACTTTAAAATATGTGTGTGATGTATAGAAGTAACTGTAAAAAATAAATAATAAATCATAGTAGCACATTTATCCAAAACTACTGTATACTGGTAGGTTAATTGGCTCCCACTAAAAAAGAAAAAAAGAAAAACCTTAGTGTGTATGTGTATGTCTACATGTGGTAGGGAATATAGATTGTAAGCTCCACTGGGGCAAGGATGTGATGTGAATGTCCAGATATTATCTGTAAAGCACTGCGGAATATGTGTGCAATATATATATATATATAACTGGTAGACATAATATAATAATAGTGATGATAATAATAAAGCTTAGGAAAAACTCCTCCTTGTCCCATAAAAGCACTTGTAGGATGTAGCTTGCAGCAGTTACAGAGCTAAAGTGTTCTTTAGTGACAGGGGAAGAGAATATCTCTTCCTAACATGAGAGGTGATTCAGCTGTAATAAACATCACCCTTTCCTAACCGCCATATTACAGAGGTTTATATGCAAGGGGTTTATTCAGGAAGCAGTGAAAGAACTGGAGAAGTGAGCCAGTGGAGAAGTTGCCCATGGCAATCAGTCAGTATCGGGGTAACATTTATCATGTGCATTCTATTAAATGACACTTAGCAGCTGCTTGGTTGCCATGGGCAACTTCTCCGCTGGCTTACTTTTCCACACTTTTCATTGCTTCATGTATAGACCATATCTGATTGCTTGTCCTAATATCTGATTGTTTGTGCTAGCTTCAAAGACTGTTGTAAGGCAATGACCTGCTAAAGAATGGTTTAGCTCACACTAAAGTGACATGCAGAATTTTATCCGTACAAAACAGACATCTTTGTCTTAAGGAAAGCTGTGTTTAAATATAAATTATGCATGAATCTGATGATATATTGTACATAGCAACCAGTCAAATGATAGTTATAAAATAAGTTTATTTTAGCAGTTACTAGCAACTTATTTTTTTTTTTTTATACTAACAGACTGTTTGCCTATGACACCCTCTCTTCTGCCGCTTGCATAAGTACAAATACCTATAAGATACGTAGAATCCTAGAAGGAACTTGATAAAAGCTAAAACATGTTGCAGGAGAATAAAGCAAAGGGAAAGGTGTAAAATTAGTAAAAAGCAGTCTTAAATACAGAAGAAATAGAGAAAATTCACACTGATATACAATACTGGATAAGATGAAAGTGAATAAAAAAGGGTAATATAAGGCACAATGGAAAATCAGGATGCTAAATGAGGACTTGACAGTACATAAAAAGCTGGTTTCATAGAGGCCTAACCCTAAAGCCATTGATACACATTTAGAGTTACATTATACAACAAAAAACAATCTTACTATGACATAAGTACTATAAGTGAATGAATCCTTCCCATGGCATTGTCTTTATTAACAGAATGCTCACAGGACAGTGTAGACCTCAGTGCACCACATCCGTAGTCTAATTGCATTGCTCATAATACTTATTTCACTGTACAGTAAATGCAGGGTTCATCAGCTTTTTGTAACCCCCACCCAATGTTATTTGCCACTATTTCTAGTGGAAAAGAGATACATACAGGAAATAAAGCTTTAACATGGGATGCAGTTAGTTTGCTCACCATTGCACTCATACATAGTAACATTATACAGTATATAACAGGCATATTGCTCCAATTTCTTACAGGTAACAATGAAACACACAATGGGCATTCCCTTACTCACCAGAAAAGGCAAAAATAGCAGCAGATGAAGACTCTTCATTTCTCTGTCTCTGCCAGTAGATCACACGTCTGCTAGTAGCCTGAAGTTGTGCTTACTGGGAATATCTGCACCCTACATAAATAGCTTGGAGCGCCTCATTCAGACCAGTCCGACCAGATTCTACACCTTCTTACTGATCTACTCTTCTAATTCACTGTGCTCAACTACAGAATTCCCTCAGTCAATGACAACATCACCCCTGTACTTAGCCTGATCCTCAGTGTCAATCAGACACACCTTCTTTCCTGTAGTATTAGTATACTGGTAGGAGGACAAACCCCAGTCAGTATAATAGTCCTTTAACTACTGCCATGCCAGAACAAGTCACACTGGTTAAGTCCTTTCCTTTGTTATTTGTCTACTGGAAGTAAATGTGCTGACAAAAGAAAGGTTCAGGAGAAATATTAAAAGAAGCCTTTAAGTGAAATAAATAAATTAACATTAAACAGCTACTAAACCTAAAATAAATGTCAACTGGTATAACAAAATGATCAGTGACATTTACAAATATCTGTCTAACAGTCATAGGCGTGCGCAGGGGGGGGGGTGCCTGGTGCGCACAGGCACCCCCTAATGTCTGTCACCCCCTCACACACACCTGCTGCAGTATTGGCGATCGCCGAGTGTGCTCATTTCTGTCCTCCTGCCCATTGCGCCCGCCACCCCCTCCGCTTAGTCTGGCTGTCATTCATTGTATGGTGTAGCATCACTGACGTAATCCTACTCCCAGTTCCTCTAACCTGTGGGATGTGTCGTGATGATGTCATGCCGCGTGCATGGCCGCTCATGCTCCCACCCACACTCTCTCTCTCCTCATCATGTGCCAACGCCACAGAATACAGCGTTCCTCTTGGAGGAGGACAAGTTCAAATTCAATATCAATATATATTTTGAGATATTAGGCTATAATGTATGGTAATAAAATATACAAATTTAACATATATTAAACAGATTTTATATCTATCTATCTATCTATATATCTATCTATATATATATCTATATATATATACGTATCTGTGCATCAATCCTCTATATTATTCAGTTTGCATTGAGTGCCAATATGTGGTGGTAGACACGCCTGATAGGTGGTGCTAGACACGCCCATTAGGTGGTGTTAGACATGCCCAATAGGTGGTGCTAAACACGCCCTTCTAATCGTGCACCCCCTAATAAAATGTCCTGCGCACGCCTATGCTAACAGTTTGCGAAGTTTGTCTGAAGAGGATATATTGGAAATATAGCTGTGATTATGAGGAGTGTATTTGCCCTATACAGACCAACTTCCTGTCAGGTTATTTATATGTAATTTAGAAGGTGGGATTTTGGTACTTACCGATAAATCCTTTTCTCTGATTCTATAGAGGACACTGGAGGATATATACACTGGGATATAGACGGGTGGTTGAGAGGAGCCTGGAATGTTAAATTTGTCTAGAATTGTAACTGACTCCTCCCCCTCTATACTCACAAGAAGACCCAGTTAAGATTAACCAAGCCCGAGAGGACAGAATGCAGACAGAGAGAAGAGGAGGAGGAACCAACCAAGAACAAGGTCCAAGGACCGAAACAGCAAAGGAAAGCAATAGCAAACCAGATGCAGGAAACCATCAACATGGCACTGCAACACCCCCGACAAACTGCAACAAGTCACAGCGCCGGGAGGGAATCCAGTGTGCCCTATGGAATCGGAGAAAAGGATTTATCGGTAAGTACCAAAATCGCACTTTCTCTTTCAACCAATAGGGGATACTGGAGGATATATACACTGGGGATGTCCCAAAGCTGACCCTCCCTGGGTGGGAAGGCACTGAGAATCTGCAGAACCCTACCACCCATATCGGAGACATTGGTAGCAAGGAGCCGCACCAAAGACCAGAACAACACAAAGGAAGATAAACAGCACGGTCAGTCACAGGGTGAAGGCAAAGCTGGGATTTAGGCAAGCCAAACAAAAAAACGAACCATGAAGCCCAAACGGAAACTCTAGACCTTAGTCAAAAAGGAAATACGGCCTATGTAGACAGGGTGAAAGAGGAAAAGTAGAAAATCCCACTGTGCAGGCCATGAGGACCCCACAATAGGCCCAAGCGAACAGAAGTAGCAGTGAACACTTGCCTAGAGTATAGGTACACAGCAGAAAGAACCACCGGAAAAAGGGTCCACTGAGGAGCAGACAAGGCCTGTCTGGAGGCCTGAACAGTACCACTAGGAACGGTGTTGCACATGGAAACAAGTACAAGAAGGGAACTACAAGAGCCCAAACGACCCTAGGAGATACAATGGTATTTGAAAAACCGGAATAACCTTAGCATAGGCATGTGCAAGGCAAGGCCAGCTTTTGAGAAAGGCCGTATGTGATCAACGCCAAACCCCACCTGAGGAAGAGAGGAACTGGGCTGAACACCAAGCTGAAGTAAAACTAGTGATGTGCACCGGACATTTTTCGGGTTTTGTGTTTTGGTTTTGGATTCGGTTCCGCGGCTGTGTTTTGGATTCGGACGCGTTTTGGCAAAACCTCACCGAAATTTTTTAGTCGGATTCGGGTGTTTTTTTACAAAAAACCCTAAAAAACAGCTTAAATCATAGAATTTGGGGGTCATTTTGATCCCATAGTTTTATTAACCTCAATAACCATAATTTCCACTCATTTCCAGTCTATTCTGAACACCTCACACCTCACAATATTATTTTTAGTCCTAAAATTTGCACCGAGGTCGCTGGATGGATAAGCTAAGCGACACAAGTGGCCGACACAAACACCGGGCCCATCTAGGAGTGGCACTGCAGTGTCAGGCAGGATGGCACTTCAAAAAAATTGTCCCCAAACAGCACATGATGCAAAGAAAAAAAGAGGCGCACCAAGGTCGCTGTGTGACTAAGCTAAGCGACACAAGTGGCCGACACAAACACCTGGCCCATCTAGGAGTGGCACTGCAGTGTCAGGCAGGATGGCACTTCAAAAAAATTGTCCCCAAACAGCACATGATGCAAAGAAAAAAAGAGGCGCACCAAGGTCGCTGTGTGACTAAGCTAAGCGACACAAGTGGCCGACACAAACACCTGGCCCATCTAGGAGTGGCACTGCAGTGTCAGGCAGGATGGCACTTCAAAAAAATTGTCCCCAAACAGCACATGATGCAAAGAAAAAAAGAGGTGCACCAAGGTCGCTGTGTGACTAAGCTAAGCGACACAAGTGGCCGACACAAACACCTGGCCCATCTAGGAGTGGCACTGCAGTGTCAGGCAGGATGGCTCTTCAAAAAAATTGTCCCCAAACAGCACATGATGCAAAGAAAAAAAGAGGCGCACCAAGGTCGCTGTGTGACTAAGCTAAGCGACACAAGTGGCCGACACAAACAACTGGCCCATCTAGGAGTGGCACTGCAGTGTCAGGCAGGATGGCACTTCAAAAAAATTGTCCCCAAACAGCACATGATGCAAAGAAAAAAAGAGGCGCACCAAGGTCGCTGTGTGACTAAGCTAAGCGACACAAGTGGCCGACACAAACACCTGGCCCATCTAGGAGTGGCACTGCAGTGTCAGGCAGGATGGCTCTTCAAAAAAATTGTCCCCAAACAGCACATGATGCAAAGAAAAAAAGAGGCGCACCAAGGTCGCTGTGTGACTAAGCTAAGCGACACAAGTGGCCGACACAAACACCTGGCCCATCTAGGAGTGGCACTGCAGTGTCAGGCAGGATGGCACTTCAAAAAAATTGTCCCCAAACAGCACATGATGCAAAGAAAAAAAGAGGCGCACCAAGGTCGCTGTGTGACTAAGCTAAGCGACACAAGTGGCCGACACAAACACCTGGCCCATCTAGGAGTGGCACTGCAGTGTCAGGCAGGATGGCTCTTCAAAAAAATTGTCCCCAAACAGCACATGATGCAAATAAAAAAAGAGGCGCACCAAGGTCGCTGTGTGACTAAGCTAAGCGACACAAGTGGCCGACACAAACACCTGGCCCATCTAGGAGTGGCACTGCAGTGTCAGGCAGGATGGCACTTCAAAAAAATTGTCCCCAATCAGCACATGATGCAAAGAAAAAAAGAGGCGCACCAAGGTCGCTGTGTGACTAAGCTAAGCGACACAAGTGGCCGACACAAACACCTGGCCCATCTAGGAGTGGCACTGCAGTGTCAGGCAGGATGGCACTTCAAAAAAAATTGTCCCCAAACAGCACATGATGCAAAGAAAAATGAAAGAAAAAAGAGGTGCAAGATGGAATTGTCCTTGGGCCCTCCCACCCACCCTTATGTTGTGTAAACAGGACATGCACACTTTAACGAACCCATCATTTCAGCGACAGGGTCTGCCACACGACTGTGACTGAAATGACTGGTTGGTTTGGGCCCCCACCAAAAAAAGAAGCAATCAATTTCTCCTTGCACAAACTGGCTCTACAGAGGCAAGATGTCCACCTCATTATCATCCTCCGATTCCTCACCCCTTTCACTGTGTACATTCCCCTCCTCACAGATTATTAATTCGTCCCCACTGGAATCCACCATCTCAGGTCCCTGTGTACTTTGTGGAGGCAATTGCTGCTGGTGAATGTCTCCACGGAGGAATTGATTATAATTCATTTTGATGAACATCATCTTCTCCACATTTTCTGGAAGTAACCTCGTACGCCGATTGCTGACAAGGTGAGCGGCTGCACTAAACACTCTTTCGGAGTACACACTGGAGGGAGGGCAACTTAGGTAGAATAAAGCCAGTTTGTGCAAGGGCCTCCAAATTGCCTCTTTTTCCTGCCAGTATACGTACGGACTGTCTGACGTGCCTACTTGGATGCGGTCACTCATATAATCCTCCACCATTCTTTGAATGGTGAGAGAATCATATGAAGTGACAGTAGACGACATGTCAGTAATCGTTGGCAGTTCCCTCAGTCCGGACCAGATGTCAGCACTCGCTCCAGACTGCCCTGCATCACCGCCAGCGGGTGGGCTCGGAATTCTTAGCCTTTTCCTCGCACCCCCAGTTGCGGGAGAATGTGAAGGAGGAGATGTTGACGGGTCACGTTCCGCTTGACTTGACAATTTTCTCACCAGCAGGTCTTTGAACCTCTGCAGACTTGTGTCTGCCGGAAAGAGAGATACAACGTAGGTTTTAAATCTAGGATCGAGCACGGTGGCCAAAATGTAGTGCTCTGATTTCAACAAATTGACCACCCGTGAATCCTGGTTAAGCGAATTAAGGGCTCCATCCACAAATCCCACATGCCTAGCGGAATCGCTCTGTTTTAGCTCCTCCTTCAATGTCTCCAGCTTCTTCTGCAAAAGCCTGATGAGGGGAATGACCTGACTCAGGCTGGCAGTGTCTGAACTGACTTCACGTGTGGCAAGTTCAAAGGGTTGCAGAACCTTGCACAACGTTGAAATCATTCTCCACTGCGCTTGAGTCGGGTGCATTCCCCCTCCTTTGCCTATATCATGGGCAGATGTATAGTCTTGAATGGCCTTTTGCTGCTACCCCATCCTCTGAAGCATATAGAGGGTTGAATTCCACCTCGTTACCACCTCTTGCTTCAGATGATGGCAGGGCAGGTTCAGGAATGTTTGGTGGTGCTCCAGTCTTCTGTACGCGGTGGCTGAATGCCGAAAGTGGCCCGCAATTCTTCGGGCCACCGACAGCATCTCTTGCACGCCCCTGTCGTTTTTTAAATAATTCTGCACCACCAAATTCAATGTATGTGCAAAACATGGGACGTGCTGGAATTTGCCCAGATGTAATGCACGCACAATATTGCTGGCGTTGTCCGATGTCACAAATCCCCAGGAGAGTCCAATTGGGGTAAGCCATTCTGCGATGATCTTCCTCAGTTTCCGTAAGAGGTTGTCAGCTGTGTGCCTATTCTGGAAAGCGGCGATACAAAGCGTAGCCTGCCTAGGAACGAGTTGGCGTTTGCGAGATGCTGCTACTGGTGCCGCCGCTGCTGTTCTTGCTGCGGGAGGCAATACATCTACCCAGTGGGCTGTCACAGTCATATAGTCCTGAGTCTGCCCTGCTCCACTTGTCCACATGTCCGTGGTTAAGTGGACATTGGGTACAACTGCATTTTTTAGGACACTGGTGAGTCTTTTTCTGAGGTCTGTGTACATTTTCGGTATCGCCTGCCTAGAGAAATGGAACTTAGATGGTATTTGGTACCGGGGACACAGTACCTCAATCAAGTCTCTAGTTGGCTCTGAATTAACGGTGGATACCGGAACCACGTTTCTCACCGCCCAGGCTGCCAAGGCCTGAGTTATCTGCTTTGCAGCAGGATGACTGCTGTGATATTTCATCTTCCTCGCAAAGGACTGTTGGACAGTCAATTGCTTACTGGAAGTAGTACAAGTGGTCTTCCAACTTCCCCTCTGGGATGACGATCGACTCCCAGCAGCTACAACAGCAGCGCCAGCAGCAGTAGGCGTTACACTCAAGGATGCATCGGAGGAATCCCAGGCAGGAGAGGACTCGTCAGATTTGCCAGTGACATGTCCTGCAGGACTATTGGCTTTCCTGGGTAAGGAGGAAATTGACACTGAGGGAGTTGGTGGTGTGGTTTGCAGGAGCTTGGTTACAAGAGGAAGGGATTTAGTGGTCAGTGGACTGCTTCCGCTGTCACCCAAAGTTTTTGAACTTGTCACTGACTTAAGATGAATGCGCTGCAGGTGACGTATAAGGGAGGATGTTCTGAGGTGGTTAACGTCCTTACCCCTACTTATTACAGCTTGACAAAGGCAACACATGGCTTGACACCTGTTGTCCGCATTTGTGTTTAAATAATTCCACACCGAAGAGCTGATTTTTTTTGTATTTTGACTAGGCATGTCAATGGCCATATTCGTCCCACGGACAACCGATGTCTCCCCGGGTGCCTGACTTAAACAAACCACCTCACCATCAGAATCCTCCTTGTCAATTTCCTCCCCAGCGCCAGCAACACCCATATCCTCATCCTGGTGTACTTCAACAGTGACATCTTCAATTTGACTATCAGGAACTGGACTGCGGGTGCTCCTTCCAGCACTTGCAGGTGGCGTGCAAATGGTGGAAGGCGCAAGCTCTTCCCGTCCAGTGTTGGGAAGGTCAGGCATCGCAACCGACACAATTGGACTCTCCTTGGGGATTTGTGATTTATAAGAACGCACAGTTCTTTGCTGTGCTTTTGCCAGCTTAAGTCTTTTCATTTTTCTAGCGAGAGGATGAGTGCTTCCATCCTCATGTGAAGCTGAACCACTAGCCATGAACATAGGCCAGGGCCTCAGCCGTTCCTTGCCACTCCGTGTCGTAAATGGCATATTGGCAAGTTTACGCTTCTCCTCAGACGCTTTTAATTTTGATTTTTGGGTCATTTTACTGAACTTTTGTTTTTTGGATTTTACATGCTCTCTACTATGACATTGGGCATCGGCCTTGGCAGACGACGTTGATGGCATTTCATCGTCTCGGCCATGACTAGTGGCAGCAGCTTCAGCATGAGGTGGAAGTGGATCTTGATCTTTCCCTATTTTAACCTCCACATTTTTGTTCTCCATTTTTTAATGTGTGGAATTATATGCCAGTATCAATAGCAATGGCCTACTACTATATATACTGCGCACAACTGAAATGCACCACAGGTATGGATGGATAGTATACTTGATGACACAGAGGTAGGTAGAGCAGTGGCCTTCCGTACCGTACTGCTATATATACTGGTGGTCACTGTGTCAGCAAACTGCAAAACTAAAATGCACCACAGGTATAGAATGTAGATGGATAGTATACTTAATGACGACACAGAGGTAGGTACAGCAGTGGCCTTCCGTACTGCTATATATAGTATACTGGTGGTCACTGTGTCAGCAAACTGCAAAACTAAAATGCACCACAGGTATAGAATGTAGATGGATAGTATACTTAATGACGACACAGAGGTAGGTACAGCAGTGGCCTCCGTACTGTACTGCTATTATATATAGTATACTGGTGGTCACTGTGTCAGCAAACTGCAAAACTAAAATGCACCACAGGTATAGAATCATGTAGATGGATAGTATACTTAATGACGACACAGAGGTAGGTACAGCAGTGGCCTTCCGTACTGCTATATATAGTATACTGGTGGTCACTGTGTCAGCAAACTGCAAAACTAAAATGCACCACAGGTATAGAATCATGTAGATGGATAGTATACTTAATGACGACACAGAGGTAGGTACAGCAGTGGCCTTCCGTACTGCTATATATAGTATACTGGTGGTCACTGTGTCAGCAAACTGCAAAACTAAAATGCACCACAGGTATAGAATGTAGATGGATAGTATACTTAATGACGACACAGAGGTAGGTACAGCAGTGGCCTTCCGTACCGTACTGCTATTATATATAGTATACTGGTGGTCACTGTGTCAGCAAACTGCAAAACTAAAATGCACCACAGGTATAGAATCATGTAGATGGATAGTATACTTAATGACGACACAGAGGTAGGTACAGCAGTGGCCTTCCGTACTGCTATATATAGTATACTGGTGGTCACTGTGTCAGCAAACTGCAAAACTAAAATGCACCACAGGTATAGAATGTAGATGGATAGTATACTTAATGACGACACAGAGGTAGGTACAGCAGTGGCCTTCCGTACCGTACTGCTATTATATATAGTATACTGGTGGTCACTGTGTCAGCAAACTGCAAAACTAAAATGCACCACAGGTATAGAATCATGTAGATGGATAGTATACTTAATGACGACACAGAGGTAGGTACAGCAGTGGCCTTCCGTACTGCTATATATAGTATACTGGTGGTCACTGTGTCAGCAAACTGCAAAACTAAAATGCACCACAGGTATAGAATGTAGATGGATAGTATACTTAATGACGACACAGAGGTAGGTACAGCAGTGGCCTTCCGTACCGTACTGCTATTATATATAGAATACTGGTGGTCACTGTGTCAGCAAACTGCAAAACTAAAATGCACCACAGGTATAGAATCATGTAGATGGATAGTATACTTATGGTAGCCATACACCAGGACGATATCTTTCCAACCAGCCAACTAGTTGGCTGGTTGGAAATATAATCTGGCAGTGTGTGGGAGCAAACGATTATCAGCCGTTTGCTCCCACACGCTAAAAAACGGTCAGAAACGGTCTGACCAACTAGTTGGGAAAATCAAACCTGTTTGATTTTCCCAACCAATCGTTCAGGTGTAGGGGAAAACTTTCCCCCCAACTGAACGATAAGTAGGCGGACACTGGCTGCTAGTGTCCACCTACTTTTGTCTCGGGCTGCAGAGGACCCTCTCTGACCAATCCCCCTCCGGCCACCTCACCGCCCCAGCCGCAGTGACCAGCCACCGCACAGCCACACTGCACCGTCCATCTCTGTCCCGCACCGCCAGCCTCCCGCACCGCAAATTAACCCCCCTCCGCCCGCCAGTCCCTTTCCTCCACCGGCCGCCCCATCCATCCCGCCCAGTCTTTATTCCTCCGGCCACCTCACCCGCCCAGCTTCCTTCCCATCACAGCCGCCAGCCTCCCTCAGCCAGCACCGGCTCCCGCACCGCTAATTCACACCCCCCCCCGGCCGCCAGCCTCCCTCAGCCAGCGCACCGGCTCCCGCACCGATAATTCACCCCCGCCCGCACCGGCTCCCGCACCGCTAATTCACCCCGCCCGCCAGCCTCCCTCCGCCCGCACCGGCTCCCGCACCGCTAATCCCCCCCCCCCGCCCGCCAGACAGACAGACACACAGGACACACATATATACACACTGACACACACATATATATACACACACTGACACACATATGTACACTGATATACGCACATATATATATATATATATACACACTGACACATATGTACACTGATACACACATATATACAGTGTGATAGACACACATATATACACTGTGATAGACACACATATATACACTGTGATAGACACGTACTGTATAGACACTGACACACTCATACACTGTGAGATACACACACATACTGACATATACATATATACACACTGTCACACACACTGAGACACACCTATATACACTGACACACTCACATATACTGTCACACACATATATAACTGATACACACATATGTAAACTGTGATACACACACATATACACTTTGATACACATGTATGTACACTGTGACACACTCATATACACTGGTATACACACATACTGTCACACTCACATACACTGACACACACACATATTCAATGGAGGGAACTGTCCGGTCTGCGGTGAGGTCACCCGCGGTCAGCGGTGAGGTCACCCGCGGTCAGCGGTGAGGTCACCCGCGGTCAGCGGTGAGGTCACCCGCGGTCAGCGGCTGACCGCGGGTAACCCCACCGCTGACCGGAAAGTTCCCACCATTGAAACTAATGGAGGGAGCTGTGCGATGCGCTTCTGTCACTTCAGACGCGCAGAGAGCCAATCAGGTGAGTGCCACGGAGTGGCGCTTCCTGATTGGCTGAAGAGACACTTCTGTGACAGCTGTCACGGGGGTGTCTCTGCATTCGTGGAAAGGGATCCCATGTGTAAACATGGGACCCCTTTCAGTCCGTTTGGTCCGGGTGTTCGGTTTGTTGTTTGCCAAGTACGTGGATTATAATCTGGACCCTGGATCAGGTGAGTATAATTATCTTTTATTTTCAGGTACCCGTGGATTCTACTTGGAGAAGAGGACCGACTGCTTCGTGTCAACATAGGTAAGTATGTGTGTGTCGACATGTGTGAAATAAAGTTTTACTGTCACGGTGTGTGTCTCCTGTTTTTATTTGGGTATTTTTTTTCCATTAGAACTACAGGTACCAGCAGGCCCGTTTTTCTCCCGCATGCTGGTACTTGTGGTTCTCCAAGTACCAGCTTGCGGGGGAGGCTTGCTGGGACTTGTAGTACTACTGGAAAAAAACAATATTCTTTCCATTTTCTCAAGGCTATCAGCCCCCCATCCGCAGCCTTTGGATGGGGGGGACAGCCTCGGGCTTCACCCCTGGCCCTTGGGTGGCTGGGGGGGGACCCCTTGATTGAAGGGGTCCCCACTCCCCCAGGGTACCCCGGCCAGGGGTGACTAGTTGGACATTTAATGCCACGGCCGCAGGGCACTGTATAAAAGTGACCCCCGGCTGTGGCATTATCTGTCCAGCTAGTGGAGCCCGATGCTGGTGTAAAAAATACGGGGGACCCCTACTCTTTGTCCCCCCAAATTTTTTTGCACCAGCACCAGGTGCAGAGCCCGGTGCTGGTTTTAAAAATACGGGGGATCCCCTGTCCGTTTTTCCCCCGGATTTTTAGAACCAGGACCGGCTTGAAGAGCCCGAGGCTGGTTATGCTTTGGAGGGGAACCCCACGCAATATTTTTTCGGGTTTTTCCCATTCCATTTAAAATAATAATAATAATAATAATAATAATAATAATCTTTTTAAAAATATATAAATAATACTTGTGCCTCCAAAAAAGACAAACCAAGTACCTAATCCCTTCTAATATAAATAGATATGCTATTACCAAACAAAAAACACCCAAAAAAAACATGTTTTTAAAAATTTTTATTAGATTCCGCCAGCAAACTGTGGCGGATTGAAAATGACCGAAACCGAAACGTTAAGCTGTCAGAACAGGGTCACGTATGTTCTTGATTTTTGAAAAGTCCTAGAGTGCCGCCTATTGTTTGTGATATGTTTGCTTTTTGAAGCTCAGGAGGGCACCAGGCAAGCTATACATTTTACTACATTGGGAGTGCCGAATATCTACATCTGGTATATATATATATTTGCCTTGGCAGCCCAACCATGCTGGTATCCATAGTTCAGTATAAAAATAAGTAAATCTAATAAATGTATGGTGGTGAAAGAAAAGCCCAGTTTCACTGAAAAAAGACACTACTGCATGTTTTGAAATGAAAAAACAAAACAAAACTGAAGAACTGTAGGCAGGCACTGTCCGCCTACTTCGGTGACATCACAAGTTGGACAGAAGTTGGATGGTTGGTTGGTCTGATGAAAAGTTGGTTAGATGTGTGGAGCACTGGTAAAAAGTTGGTGAGATGTGTGGGGCACTGTTTTAGTTGAACAGACAAGTTGGATGGTTGGAAGTTTGGAGTGTTGGAGAAAAGTTGGTCTGATGTATGGCTAGCATTAATGACGACACAGAGGTAGGTACAGAAGTGGCCTTCCGTACTGCTATATATAGTATACTGGGGGTCACTGTGTCAGCAAACTGCAAAACTAAAATATACCACAGGTATAGAATGTAGATGGATAGTATACTTAATGACGACACCGAGGTAGGTACAGCAGTGGCCTTCCGTACTGCTATATATAGTATACTGGTGGTCACTGTGTCAGCAAACTGCAAAACTAAAATGCACCACAGGTATAGAATCATGTAGATGGATAGTATACTTAATGACGACACAGAGGTAGGTACAGCAGTGGCCTTCCGTACTGCTATATATAGTATACTGGTGGTCACTGTGTCAGCAAACTGCAAAACTAAAATGCACCACAGGTATAGAATGTAGATGGATAGTATACTTAATGACGACACAGAGGTAGGTACAGCAGTGGCCTTCCGTACCGTACTGCTATTATATATAGAATACTGGTGGTCACTGTGTCAGCAAACTGCAAAACTAAAATGCACCACAGGTATAGAATCATGTAGATGGATAGTATACTTATGGTAGCCATACACCAGGACGATATCTTTCCAACCAGCCAACTAGTTGGCTGGTTGGAAATATAATCTGGCAGTGTGTGGGAGCAAACGATTATCAGCCGTTTGCTCCCACACGCTAAAAAACGGTCAGAAACGGTCTGACCAACTAGTTGGGAAAATCAAACCTGTTTGATTTTCCCAACCAATCGTTCAGGTGTAGGGGAAAACTTTCCCCCCAACTGAACGATAAGTAGGCGGACACTGGCTGCTAGTGTCCGCCTACTTTTGTCTCGGGCTGCAGAGGACCCTCTCTGACCAATCCCCCTCCGGCCACCTCACCGCCCCAGCCGCAGTGACCAGCCACCGCACAGCCACACTGCACCGTCCATCTCTGTCCCGCACCGCCAGCCTCCCGCACCGCAAATTAACCCCCCTCCGCCCGCCAGTCCCTTTCCTCCACCGGCCGCCCCATCCATCCCGCCCAGTCTTTATTCCTCCGGCCACCTCACCCGCCCAGCTTCCTTCCCATCACAGCCGCCAGCCTCCCTCAGCCAGCACCGGCTCCCGCACCGCTAATTCACACCCCCCCCCGGCCGCCAGCCTCCCTCAGCCAGCGCACCGGCTCCCGCACCGATAATTCACCCCCGCCCGCACCGGCTCCCGCACCGCTAATTCACCCCGCCCGCCAGCCTCCCTCCGCCCGCACCGGCTCCCGCACCGCTAATCCCCCCCCCCCGCCCGCCAGACAGACAGACACACAGGACACACATATATACACACTGACACACACATATATATACACACACTGACACACATATGTACACTGATATACGCACATATATATATATATATATACACACTGACACATATGTACACTGATACACACATATATACAGTGTGATAGACACACATATATACACTGTGATAGACACACATATATACACTGTGATAGACACGTACTGTATAGACACTGACACACTCATACACTGTGAGATACACACACATACTGACATATACATATATACACACTGTCACACACACTGAGACACACCTATATACACTGACACACTCACATATACTGTCACACACATATATAACTGATACACACATATGTAAACTGTGATACACACACATATACACTTTGATACACATGTATGTACACTGTGACACACTCATATACACTGGTATACACACATACTGTCACACTCACATACACTGACACACACACACACACACACACACATATTCAATGGAGGGAACTGTCCGGTCTGCGGTGAGGTCACCCGCGGTCAGCGGTGAGGTCACCCGCGGTCAGCGGTGAGGTCACCCGCGGTCAGCGGCTGACCGCGGGTAACCCCACCGCTGACCGGAAAGTTCCCACCATTGAAACTAATGGAGGGAGCTGTGCGATGCGCTTCTGTCACTTCAGACGCGCAGAGAGCCAATCAGGTAAGTGCCACGGAGTGGCGCTTCCTGATTGGCTGAAGAGACACTTCTGTGACAGCTGTCACGGGGGTGTCTCTGCATTCGTGGAAAGGGATCCCATGTGTAAACATGGGACCCCTTTCAGTCCGTTTGGTCCGGGTGTTCGGTTTGTTGTTTGCCAAGTACGTGGATTATAATCTGGACCCTGGATCAGGTGAGTATAATTATCTTTTATTTTCAGGTACCCGTGGATTCTACTTGGAGAAGAGGACCGACTGCTTCGTGTCAACATAGGTAAGTATGTGTGTGTCGACATGTGTGAAATAAAGTTTTACTGTCACGGTGTGTGTCTCCTGTTTTTATTTGGGTATTTTTTTTCCATTAGAACTACAGGTACCAGCAGACCCGTTTTTCTCCCGCATGCTGGTACTTGTGGTTCTCCAAGTACCAGCTTGCGGGGGAGGCTTGCTGGGACTTGTAGTACTACTGGAAAAAAACAATATTCTTTCCATTTTCTCAAGGCTATCAGCCCCCCATCCGCAGCCTTTGGATGGGGGGGACAGCCTCGGGCTTCACCCCTGGCCCTTGGGTGGCTGGGGGGGGACCCCTTGATTGAAGGGGTCCCCACTCCCCCAGGGTACCCCGGCCAGGGGTGACTAGTTGGACATTTAATGCCACGGCCGCAGGGCACTGTATAAAAGTGACCCCCGGCTGTGGCATTATCTGTCCAGCTAGTGGAGCCCGATGCTGGTGTAAAAAATACGGGGGACCCCTACTCTTTGTCCCCCCAAATTTTTTTGCACCAGCACCAGGTGCAGAGCCCGGTGCTGGTTTTAAAAATACGGGGGATCCCCTGTCCGTTTTTCCCCCGGATTTTTAGAACCAGGACCGGCTTGAAGAGCCCGAGGCTGGTTATGCTTTGGAGGGGAACCCCACGCAATATTTTTTCGGGTTTTTCCCATTCCATTTAAAATAATAATAATAATAATAATAATAATAATAATAATAATCTTTTTAAAAATATATAAATAATACTTGTGCCTCCAAAAAAGACAAACCAAGTACCTAATCCCTTCTAATATAAATAGATATGCTATTACCAAACAAAAAACACCCAAAAAAAACATGTTTTTAAAAATTTTTATTAGATTCCGCCAGCAAACTGTGGCGGATTGAAAATGACCGAAACCGAAACGTTAAGCTGTCAGAACAGGGTCACGTATGTTCTTGATTTTTGAAAAGTCCTAGAGTGCCGCCTATTGTTTGTGATATGTTTGCTTTTTGAAGCTCAGGAGGGCACCAGGCAAGCTATACATTTTACTACATTGGGAGTGCCGAATATCTACATCTGGTATATATATATATTTGCCTTGGCAGCCCAACCATGCTGGTATCCATAGTTCAGTATAAAAATAAGTAAATCTAATAAATGTATGGTGGTGAAAGAAAAGCCCAGTTTCACTGAAAAAAGACACTACTGCATGTTTTGAAATGAAAAAACAAAACAAAACTGAAGAACTGTAGGCAGGCACTGTCCGCCTACTTCGGTGACATCACAAGTTGGACAGAAGTTGGATGGTTGGTTGGTCTGATGAAAAGTTGGTTAGATGTGTGGAGCACTGGTAAAAAGTTGGTGAGATGTGTGGGGCACTGTTTTAGTTGAACAGACAAGTTGGATGGTTGGAAGTTTGGAGTGTTGGAGAAAAGTTGGTCTGATGTATGGCTAGCATTAATGACGACACAGAGGTAGGTACAGAAGTGGCCTTCCGTACTGCTATATATAGTATACTGGGGGTCACTGTGTCAGCAAACTGCAAAACTAAAATATACCACAGGTATAGAATGTAGATGGATAGTATACTTAATGACGACACCGAGGTAGGTACAGCAGTGGCCTTCCGTACTGCTATATATAGTATACTGGTGGTCACTGTGTCAGCAAACTGCAAAACTAAAATGCACCACAGGTATAGAATGTAGATGAATAGTATACTTAATGACGACACAGAGGTAGGTACAGCAGTGGCCTACTGTACCGTAATGCTATATATTATATACTGGTGGTCACTGGTCAGCAAAACTCTGCACTGTACTCCTCCAATATAATATTATACTGGTGGTCCCCAGTCCCCACAATAAAGCAGCACACTGAGCACAGATATGGAGTGTTTCTCAGGCAGACAACGTATACTGGTGGTCACTGTCAGCAAAACTCTGCACTGTACTCCTGCTATATAATACAGCTGCTCCCCAGTCCCCACAATTAAGCAGTGTGAGCACAGATATATGCAGCACACTGTGAGCACAGATATGGAGCGTTTTTTTCAGGCAGAGAACGGATAATTAGTGGTCACTGATCAGCAAAACTCTGCACTGTACTCCTCCTATATTATACAGCTGCTCCCCAGCCCTCCCCACAATTAAGCAATAGTGCACAGCACAATCAAGTTCAACAATAACGGAGAGGACGCCAGCCACGTCCTCTCCCTAACATTTCCAATGCACGAATGAAAATGGCGGCGACGCGCGGCTGCTTATATAGAATCCGAATCTCGCGAGAATCCGACAGCGGGATGATGACGTTCGGGCGCGCTCGGGTTACCCGAGCCATACGGGAGAATCCGAGTATGGCTCGGACCCGCGTAAAAAGGGTGAAATTCGGGGGGGTTCGGTTTCCGAGAAACCGAACCCGCTCATCACTAAGTAAAACCAACAGTAGAACTGTTCCCCAATACAATAGTGTAGAACGGCCGAACCTAGGTAGTGAAAACCACAACCTGATAACTGGAAAACAATGCAAGGATGATATACAGACCAGGTCAACTTGGTAGCAGGGTCAACTATTGTAGCAGGAGGTGAATAAGGGAGCTACTGGAAACCTGAGTGAGCCCAGGCAAAAACCATATTTGTTCCCACCTGGGGTCCTGAAGAAAAACATGGTACAGCCAGAAGAAAGCCTATGAGAAAATATACCATGTTCACCCAAAGCAACTTTCACTGGCTATGTAAAATGCTGCAGACAGCAGCAGCTTGAACAAAGCAATGGAGGACAAAAAAACACAGCCCTCCGGAATAAGTTGTACAGCAGAATACTGCAGTAACAGTCAATCTAGAAAAAGAAGACGGTACAGCATGGGGTGCCTGAATAGATCCCGTTGAAGACAAAATCCATCAGCACCTCCTGGTAACAACAACAGGCTGTCTATAAGATGCTGTCAAAATAATAAGATCAAACTATGGGAACCAAACCTGAACCCTGAGGAGAAGTACTCTGGTTTAGGAGGGCGTTAGAAATCAGGGACTGCAGTATATAGGAGAGACTACCGGTTAAGGGCAGAAGACTTGTAGGAATCAGTACAATAAGTGTGCAATTTCATACAGTTAAAGAACATGGGCAACTCACATTGACCTAAACCGCAGAGGCAAATGTCACCACCTACTGCATCTGGTATACTCAGCTGGTTTCCCATGCAAGTACACACAGGTGTGACCCTGATCAGCCTCCGATATAGATGCCAGTAACTGAGGCATCCAATAGAGGATGCATTTGGATACACCCGCTTGGGACTCAAGCCAAGACCTGCTCTAGGCTGAAAGCCAAGGCAAAGACCTGCCTGCACTGTTTAACACTACGGACCATTATCCTGCAAAAACAGGGACAAAAGGAGGACAAGTCAATGCAAACCGCAAGCCACACCTATAGACGAGTAAACCATGAGTACGAGCAACATGACATGCCTTTTGAAGTTTTGACAAGTATAGTGGGTAGAACCCATGGATCTAAACCAATATTTCCTGTAGAGTAAACCTAGTTGCAGAGCAGGCCCAGCAACGGATGGAATCCAGAAGGGACCTCCCAGTGCAGAGATATTCTTCTCGTGTTTGCAAACAATCTTCCTTAAATATCAAACCTGAAGTAATGAAACTTCTGAAAATGGAGTACTGTTGGTCTTGTGTCTAGAAGATGCTAGACTTAGCAGAGGGATAGACTCTGCAAGCATCAACATCAACACCCCATATATATATATATATATATATATATATATATATATATTTTATTATGATAAGCTGCCACTCTTCTTCACTCAAATACATCCGCCACGGTGCTCATAGATAAATGTAGCATATGGAGAACGAAGAATGACACACTCTGGTCTTGATAATGTAAATACATCAATTCAACTACGTTATGGTATGCAACGTTTCGGGCGTTTAATGCCCGTCATCAGGCAGCACAAACAAACATTCAAACATAGACATAGTTACCTTATAAACCTGCGCTATCCAAAACAAGAACATGAGAGTGCTCCTTGTATCAATAATACATACATCCATAGATATGTAAACCTACATAGACTCAGTGCGGTGAATAGTCAAGATAATTCAAAGAAAGCTAGAGAAGTGAGACCCCACCGAACAGCACAACATAATAATGTGTTGTACTTAACTGACAATTCTAGCCGAAGCAGACTATAATAATAATAATAATAATAATAATAATAATAATATCGTTCTCAGCTGTAACCTGACTAGACACTGAGACTAGGCACTGAGGTAATGTTAGGCATTATGGGGGAATAGGGATTGTTAGACAGAACCTTAATCCCAGAAGGATAATTAGCCCAGGTGCACTGGTCCCTGAGGTACTGCAATACCGAGTTAATGCGTGGAGTGGACTAAGCAAGCTTTTCTACCATTTCCCTGTTCTAAAATCCATTTAATATATATGGTCCCCAGATAAGGGGCATATCAGATATTAAACTGATAATAACAGATACTACACTTGATCCAAGCAGTGTGAGTATAGTGAAAAGCTCCCTCACTACACGCTGGGTGAAGAGCCCTGGTGTAGTTGGTACCCGGTCTCTAGGTCCACTACATTTAGGTTGACACTGTCTAGGTCGACCACTATTGGTTGACAGTAAGTAGGTTGACATGGTTTCTAGGTTGACAGGGACTCTAGGTCGACATGAGTTTTTCACATTTTTTTTTTTTTTTTACTTTTTCATACTTTTTGATCCACGTGGACTACAATTGGGAACGGTAACCTGCCCGAAGCATGGTGAGCAAAGCGAGCCATGTGAGGGGGCAAGAAGAACTAATTGGGGATATCGGTCACTGTACGGAGAAAAGACACCAAAAAAGTGCAGAAACTCAGGTCGACCTTCTGTCATGTTGACCTAGTACATGTCGACCTAGAGTCCCAGTCGACCTACTTACTGTCGACCAATAGTGGTCAACCTAAGCGTGGTCGACCTTGCATGCCACACCCGGTGTAGTTATGGTCAAGGAACGATGACTGAAAACCCTTATTGAAGGTTTTAAACTTTAGGTAAATATTATACCATGGTCAGATAAGTATGACTGCTAGCAGACCATGTAGAACCAGTGGCAGAACTGTGGGAGGCAATGGAGTTGGCTGCCGCTGGGCTCTTGACCTGCAGGGGGCACTTCTCCATTGCCTCCCACTGCCGCATCTGACTGGATGGAGGAGCTGTGCCAGTGTCGTGACGGCGGCAGCAGCTGCCTCCTCGTATCCACAGAGAGAGCTGACAGCTGGCTGCAGCTAGGGGGAGCTCCAGCGCGCAGCTGCTCACATGGACTTCCAATAGAGCTGGCCGGCTGAAGCTCTCTTCCTCCGTCCTGGGGATAGCAACATGTAGGCACTGGCACCACCTGCCTCAAGCGGCTGCATTGTGTGTGTGTGTGTGTGTGTGTGTGTGTGTGCGTGTGTGTGTGTGTGTGTGTGTGTAGTGTATGTGTGTGTATGTATGTGTGTGGTGTATGGGTGTATGTGTGTGTTTGTGTGTGGGAAAGGGGGAGTGATTAACGGGGGTATCTTTAATAAATGTTGGCAGCACTGTGTTTATGTGTGTAAATGTTTTTAAGTGAGGTGTGTATGTCTGTGTTTTTTAAAGGAAAGTTGTGTGTTACAGTGAAAAAAGGCATGTGTGTGTGTGTAATTGTGTGTGTAAGTGAAAGAGGCATGTGTGTGTAATTGTGTGTGTGTAAGTGAAAGAGGCATGTGTATGTGTGTAATTGTGTGTAAGTGAAAGTGACGTGTGTGTGTGTGTGTGTGTGTAATTGTGTGTAAGTGAAAGTGGCGTGTGTGTAAGTGAAAGTGGCGTGTGTGCATGTGTGTGTGTGTGTATAATTGTGTGTGTAAGTGAAAGAGGCATGTGTTTGTGTGTAATTGTGTGTGTTTGTAAGTGAAAGTGGCATGTGCGTGTAATTGTGTGTGTAAGTGAAAGAGGCATGTGTGTGTGTAATTGTGTGTGTGTAAGTGAAAGAGGCATGTGTATGTGTGTAATTGTGTGTAAGTGAAAGTGACGTGTGTGTGTGTGTGTAATTGTGTGTAAGTGAAAGTGGCGTGTGTGCATGTGTGTGTGTGTGTGTGTGTAATTTGTGTGTGTGTGTAAGTGAAAGTGGCGTGTGTGCATGTGTGTGTGTGTGTGTGTATAATTGTGTGTGTAAGTGAAAGAGGCATGTGTTTGTGTGTAATTGTGTGTGTTTGTAAGTGAAAGTGACATGTGTGTGTAATTGTGTGAAAGTGGCATGTGTGTAAGTGAAAGTGGCATGTGTGTAGTTGTGTGTAAGTGAAAGTGGCATGTGTGTAGTTGTGTGTAAGTAAAAGTGACGTGTGTGTGTGTGTGTGTGTGTGTGTGTGTGTGTGTGTGTGTGTGTGTGATTGTGTGTAAGTGAAAAAGGCATGTGTGTAAGTGAAAAAGGTGTGTGCTTGTGTGTGTGTGTAAGTGAAAGTGGCGTGTGTGTGTAATTGTGAGTAAGTGAAAGTGACGTGTGTGTGTAATTGTGTGTAAGTGAAAAAGGCATGTGTGTAAGTGAAAAAGGCATGTGTGTAAGTGAAAGATGCATGTGTAAGTGAAAAAGGTGTGTATGTAAGTGAAAAGGCCATGTGTGTGTGTACGTGAAAAAGGCATGTGTGTGTAAGTGAAAAAGGCATGTGTGTAAGTGAGAGGCATGTGTGTGTAAGTGAAAAAGGCATCTGTGTGTGTAAGTGAAAAATGCGTGTGTATGTGTAAGTGAAAAAGGCGTGTGTGTGTTTACATGAGAGGCAGGTGAGTTTGTGTTAGTGAAAGAGGCGTGTGTGTGTGTGTGTGTGTGTGTGTGTGTGTGTGTGTGTGTAAGTGAAAGAAGCATGTATGTGGGTTTATATGAGAGGCATGTGAGTGAGTGTGTGTGTGTGTGTGTGTGTGTGTGTGTGTGTGTGTGTGTGTGTGTAAGTGAAAGAGGCATGTGTGTGTAAGTGAAAAAGGGTGTGTGTGTGTGTGTGTGTAAGTGAAAAAGGGTGGGTTTACATGAGAGGCATGTGAGTTTGTGTTAGTGAAAGAGTCATGTGTGTGTTCGGTGAAAGAAGCGTGTGTGTGTGTGTGTGTGTGTAAGTGAAAGAGATGTGTGTGTGTGTGTGAGTTTACGTGAGAGGGGTGTGTGTGTGTGTAAGTGAAAAAGGTGTGTGTGTGTGTGTGTGTGTGTGTGTGTGTGTGTGTGTGTGTAAGTAAAATAAGCATGTGTGTATGTGTAAGTGAAAAAGGCATGTGTGTAAGTGAAAGAGGCATGTGAGTTAGTGAAAGAGGTGTGTGTGTGCGTTTGTAAGTGAAAAAGACATGTGTCTGTAAGTGAAAGAAGTATGTGTGTTTTAAGTGAAAAAGAAATGCGTGTGCAAGTGAAAGAGATGTGTGTGTTTTAAGTGAAACAGGCATGTGTGAGCAAAGAAAAGAGGCTTGGGTGTGCAAGGAAAAGAGACGTGTGTGTAAGTGAAAGAGGTGTGTGTATCTATACTACTATTGTGTAAGGCACCTGAGTATGCTGCTACTGTTCACCCTGAGTACCAGATATCTACATATGGCATATATATATATATATATATATATATATATATATATATAAATAAACACAACAGTATCCTTATTTTGCGCCTAGATAAAAGCAGCACTGCGGGAGAGATCTTTGTTGACAAATCTCAATTACACATACAGTAGAATAAAAACACAGTTCCCAAGTGCGCTGTATTGGTTGTATTTATATAGATTCTTCAAAGGAAACCCAATTGGATGTACACTGTACACTGGAGAATATTAATTCCTGGGGTCCTAGAACAGATAACCCCTCACCAGAAAATCACTCAAACAAGAGGCCCAAGGCCAATTAGTAAAAAAACATTGGTTTAATGTCACAGATTAAACACATATTGTCACAAATGAGGGCTGAGGCTGATTGAGGGGAGCCTCAGTTGTAGGGGCTGGCGTGTAGGTGAACCTTGGAGGGGAGATTAGGTTCCTAGACATGCATTATGATTATAGCACCATGAGCCCGAAGGCGTGACCACAACAACGGAGTAAAATTCTAAACAGTCAGTTTATTGACACACAGTATAACTCTGGCAAAGAGATAGCTTCAACAGTGAGTGCAGAATAAAAATGCAGTACAGTTCCTGAGTATGCAATTGGTATTTGAGACTGTGGCTATGCAGAACAAGATAACAAAGTCATTTGCTAGGATTTGGAAAGTCCGTGGCCACAGCTACCCGTTGCAAAGAGAAACAACAAGTACTGCACACTAGATGGAAAACAGGAGACTGGACTAGGCACTGATACACTGAGGTTGAATTATTGTAGATATAATTGCCAGAGACTACCGGAGGGAACCGGTGTGAGGAAAGCTGTGCTTGAACTCACCACTAGAGCAACAGTCCGATGGTGAGCATCGATGGATACTGTGGTCCGATGTTGTGAGGGATGAAATGCTGGGCGATATATGAATACCGCTGGGGATGAGATGAAGCACCGCTGAAGACAGATGGTAACACCCAACACTGCTGGAAGCTGGAAGCGATGGAACACTGGAAGCTGGAAGCCAGTGACAAATGTACCTTGAAGCTAGAGAGCAAAGCAGTAGTGCAGAGCAATATAGGAATACCGCTGAGGACAGATGGTAACACCCAAAACTGCTGGAAGCAATGGAATGCTGGAAGCTGGAAGCCAGTGACGAATTAACCTTTGTAGCTTGAGAGCGATCAGAGGCGTAGCTAGGGTTTTTGGAGCCCAGGGCAAGATGGAAAATGGCGCCCCCCCCAAGAAAAAAAAAAACAGCAAAAGAAGTATGTGCGCGCGCCAAAAATGGGCGTGGTCACAAACCGGAAGGGGTGTGGCCACGCTCCAGAAGGGGTGTGGCTGCTGAAAATGTCCCACAGTGCCAGTTACATTGCCCCACAGTGCCAGATACAATGCCCCACAGTGCCAGATACATGCCCCACAGTGCCAGATACAGGCCCCACAGTGCCAGATACATTGCCCCACAGTGCCAGTTACATTGCCAGATACATTGCCCCACAGTGCCAGTTACATTGCCAGATACATTGCCCCACAGTGCCAGTTACATTGCCACACAGTGCCAGATACATTGCCCCACAGTGCCAGATACATGCCCCACAGTGCCAGATACATTGCCCCACTGTGCCAGATACATGCCCCACTGTGCCAGATACATTGCCCCACAGTGCCAGATACATGCCCCACAGTGCCAAATACATGCCCCACAGTGCCAGTTACATTGCCCCACAGTGCCAGATACATTGCCCCACTGTGCCAGATACATGCCCCACTGTGCCAGATACATGCCCCGCCGTGCCAGATACATTGCCCCACAGTGCCAGATACATGCCCCACAGTGCCAGTTACATTGCCCACAGTGCCAGATACATTGCCCAACTGTGCCAGATACATGCCCCACTGTGCCAGATACATGCCCCACAGTGCCAGATACATGCCCCACAGTGCCAGATACATGCCCCACAGTGCCAGTTACATTGCCCCACAGTGCCAGATACATGCCCCACTGTGCCAGATACAGGCCCTGCTGTGCCAGATACATTGCCCCACAGTGCCAGATACATGCCCAACAGTGCCAGTTACATTGCCCCACAATGCCAGTTACATTGCCCCACAGTGCCAGATACATTGCCCCACTGTGCCAGATACATTGCCCCACTGTGCCAGATACATTGCCCCACTGTGCCAGATACATGCCCCACTGTGCCCCACTGTGCCAGATACATTGCCCCACTGTGCCAGATATATGCCCCACTGTGCCAGATACATGCCCCACTGTGCCAGATACATGCCCCACTGTGCCCCGCTGTGCCAGATACATGCCCCACTGTGCCAGATATATGCCCCACTGTGCCAGATACATGCCCCACTGTGCGCCCCCCCCCCCCGTCACTCACCTGCTGTTGTGTCTGTGAGGGGAGGGGAGCGCAGCGCCTCTCCTTCCCCTTACCGCTCCCGGTCTCCGGAGGCTGTGTGGCGCCGGTTCGCCAGCCAATCAGAGCTCGCGGACCGGCAGCCAATCAGGAGCCGGTCCGCAAGCTCTGATTGGCTAACGCCGGAGACCGGACACACGCAGCGCTGCTGGCAGCGTTGTTAGTGCTCTGGCGGCGGTGAGGGGAGGGAGAGACGCTGCGCTCTCCTCCCCTCACATTTCGGCGTGATGGGGGCGAGTGGGGCATGATGCTCTGGCCGCCGGCGGCGCCCCCCTCTCCTGGGCCTGCCAAGGCGCCCAGGGCACGTGCCCCACTCGCCCTACCCTTGTTACGCCTCTGAGAGCGATGCAATAATGCAGAGCAATATAGAAATACTGCTGAAGGTGGTATGAAGCAACGCTGTATGCAGATGGTATGATCAATCACTGCTGGAAGCTGAAAGCGATATGAACGACACGCTGAAGCTGGAAGCCAGTGACACTTTACCACAGAAGCTAGAGTGTGATGCTGTAGATAACTGGAAACAATAATGATGCCTGGATACCGCTGGAGGCAGAATAGAACCTGCGCTGGAAACCGGTATCAGGATCGCTGTAGAAAGCCAGGAAGCAGGACTAGAACACTTCAGGAGTCAGGCTGCACCGCAAGATGTTAATTGGTGCCGGTCTCTTGGAGAAGCTGAATCACAGGAGCTGGAATACTTGGAAAGTCAAGCTGAGAATTCACCAAGCAGGAGAGACATGTAGGCAGGATAGACAACCAGAGCACTGATGATTTTCCAGCCCTGGAGCAGGATATTTATCCCAGCTGGTGAGCAGGGATTGCCTGGATAATTACACAGAGTCCAGACTGCAGCGGATAGGCTGAAAACAACATGTGATATAAAACAAAAATGGCTGCGCCCATGTTAGAAACTGAAGGGAAAGTCTGTTTGTATTCCACATGTGAGAATTGGCAGTAATGGCGGCAGAGGCCGATGAGGGCAGGAGACGCCATACTTTAAACCATGGGTCTTCAACCTGTGGCCCTCCAGCTGCTGTGAAACTACACATCCCAGCATGCCCTGCCACAGCTTTGATATTAAGGTATGCTAAAACTGAGGCAGGGCATGCTGGGATGTGTAGTTCCACAGCATCTGGAGGGCCGCAGGTTGAAGACCCATGCTTTAAACAGATGGATGTTTACTGTAATGTTGCCATGTCAGTGCTGCAGCAATCACAGAGGAGCACCTTGAGATTCAGATATGCAGCAGACAGACAGCGCAGGTGGAATCCGGGCCTGGAACGCCGGGCCAGTCTCAGAAGGCACTGAGCAGGTAAATAATGGGGGCTAATAACCCGGATCGTGACACATATACGTTTAATAAGATTTCTTTACAGACAGTTGAACAGTGTTTGTACAAAGAATTTATAAAGAGTGTAAGTCAGTGAGAAATATGCAGTGTATGATGATGACTTAGACATTCCCGTACCTTAACAAGGTGTGAGCTCGAAAGGGAGTGTCTTCACAGACTGGGTTAATAGCTCATAGCTGACAGACGCAATGCGTTTCGTCTACACGACTTCATCAGAGGTAACAGTATTGAAAGTAGGAACAGAAAATTACTTAAAAATCTGTGTGTAAAAGGTCATACGATAACCTTGAGAATGAAAAAATTCATCTCATATATGGCTCTTAAAAATAGCTTGTATTCAAGCTCGTCTCAGAAGTGACAATACCCATAAACTGATGTCCTTCAAACCACCTGAATATATTATACAGCTTTTATAATCAGAAATGGTTTTACTCAGACTTGATGGAAAATGTATACATAACAATGGAATAGCTGGTTTTATAAAAATAATATGGACATTGAAACTTCCAGTAAAATTCACAATTGGATCTAGATAGCTTTAGCAGCACCCATACATGTGGAAGTTTAGGTTGGGGGAGGCACCAACATTTTATCATGCCTCCGGGCGACTGTGGCGAACTTACGCCACTGCGTAGAACAGAGTAATTTTGGGCAGTACCAGTTTAGCAAGCAATGTCTAACGCTCCAGGCACTGGCGTATCTATAATGGGTGCAGTGTGTGCTGTGCACACTGGCCCCTGGGTCCAGAGGGGGCCCACACTGCACCCATTTCTTTTATACTCACCTTTCCGGTGTCCATCGCTGACTGTGTGGGGGCCCCCTCCTCTCCCATAGCAGTCACCACCGCTGCTAGCGCACTGAGCACTAGAGTCTATGGCACAGTGCCAGAGTCTACAGCTCATGCGCAAGACTCCAAAAAAAGTCACAATTTTTGGGGGGAGTCCTGCGCATGTGCTGTAAACTCTGGCACTGTGCCAGAGTCTCTAGTGCTGAGAGAGCTAATAGCGGCGGTGACGGCTACAGGAGAGGAGTCTGCACATGGGTCCCCTCCTCTCTAGAAACGCCTCTGGCTCCAGGAAGGGAGATTCTAGCCATCTAAGTTTTCAGTCTCTGCAGGGGATCTGAAAACGTGGTACTTGGCACTGTACATAACAGGAAGCAAGATAAAATAGGTGTGCCAACCATAGGCGTGCGCAGAACATTTTATTAGGGGGTGCACCATCAGAGGGGTGTTTAGCACATCCTACTGGGCGTCTCTAGCACCGCCTTTTGGGTGTGTCTAGCTCCGCCCATTGGCACTCAAAGCAATATAAACATATGCCCCCATAGTGCCAGATACACATATGCCCCCAGCAGTGTCCCTTACTCAATACCCCCAGCTGTGCCATATACACATATGCCCCCAGCGGTACCAGATACACATATGCCCCCAGTGGTGCCAGATCCACAAATGCCCCCAGCGGTGTCAGATACTCAAATGCCCTCAGCAGTGCCAGATACACAAATGCCCCCAGTTGTGCCAGATACACAAATGCCCCCCAGTGGTACTAGATACATATGCCCCTAGCGGTGCCAGATACATATGCCCCTAGCAGTGCCAGACACACAAATTCCCCCAGCGGTGCCAGATACACATATGCCCCCAGCGGTGCCAGATACATATACCCACAGTGCTTCCAGATACCTAAAACCCCAGTGGTGCCAGATACATATGCCCCCAGTGGTGCCAGATACACATGCCCCTAGCAGTGCCAGATACATATGCCCCCAGCGATGCAAGATACATATATGCCGCCATTTGTGCCATTCCTGCTGTCAGTGCCGCCGATTCCTGTCTCTGACACTGAGGGGAGGCGAGCGCACCGCGCATCTCTCTTGCACCTCACATCACAGAGTCCCTGTCTCCGGCGACCATTTAAAATATAGCGCCGGCTTGTGAGCCAATCAAAGCTCATGGGCCGGCAGCCAATCAAGAGTCGGTCCACGAGCTCTGAGTGGCTTACAGCCAGAGACATTTGAAATGACTGCCGGAGATGGGGAAACAGTGAGGGGCAGGAGAGATGCGCGCAGCGCTCTCCTCCCTTCAGCGTCAAGAGATGGGAATCGGCGGCAGGGGGGTGCCGGACATTAGGGGGTGCCTGCGCGCACCAGGCACCCCCTGTGCGCACGCCTATGGTGCCAACATATTTTCTGTAAAGTATGGCTGCAACATAAACAGTATTAGACATTTTCCTGTGTTTATAACTTATGTAACTGCAAACTTTATAAAAAAAAGTTGAAAGTGTTAAAAAGCATTTGCAAGGAACTAAATTTACAAGCCAAAGTAATAGTCGTTCTACTGCTATGCTATCAGTGTTTTAAAGTCTAGTAGCTCCAGGACATGAAAAGACTTCATATATACATTTATATATATATATATATATATATATATATATATGCAGACAGGATTAAGGCGGCACTCAAAGATTTAGAAAGAGGCCTCCGGGGAGACCAATTATCTCTGCCCGGGGGTCTCTGTGTGAGCCTATTGCTATTTATTTAGATTATTATTTACAACCTTGTGTACAGGATATATTTTCATACCTTAAAGATTCCGGTATGTTGCTTGAAAAATTGGCTGTGTTGAAACAGGTTCCCAGTGATGCGACGTTGGTCACACTAGATGTCGCCAGCCTGCTTGCATTCCGCATCAGGCGGGGTTGGCAGCAGTGGCACGTCTCATCACTGGTAACAAGCTATATGAAGGTCCTGACATTGGCTTCTTCATGGAATTATTGGCATTCACATCGGATCACAATTTCTTTTTGTTTAACGGGCGTTTCTTTAAACAACTGACCGGTTGCTCCATGGGCTCGCCGGTGGCTCCAACTTTCGCCAATTGTTACATGTGGGAAGTAGAGAGGAGTCTGTTTTTTGAAAATATTGAAACATCAGGGGCCATGTCCTTATATTACAGGTATATAGATGATCTCCTAATTATTTGGAACAAAGATCTAGCTATGCTGATTGAGATTATTGATGAACAGAATCAGTCTAGTAGCCCCATTAAGCTTACTCTTACTGCTAGCAAAACGGAGGTTTGCTACCTTGATGTTTTGATCCAATTAAGGGATGGTAAGATACTTACCTCGCTATATAAAAAACCCACTGATAGGAATACAATTCTCCACGCAGACAGTTTCCATCCCAAGTCTATTATACGTAGTCTGCCATATTCACAGTTCATTAGGGTTTGTAGAAATAACTCAGATTCAGCCATGAGGGATGTACAACTGGGAGAAATGATCAATAATTTTTGTGAAAGAGGTTATGTTAAAGCTGAATTGCATAAAGCTTGTGAGAAGGCATAATTCAACGTAGCCCATAAACATAGGAGGAAAGTCAAAGATACTGCTAGAGCCATGACACCTTGGGTTAATGAATACAATACCAGTAGCCCTGTGACTTCCAGACAGGCGAAGGATCTTTGGCAAATGGTAACTTCAGATCCGGATCTGAAATGTTTCCACAACCATAGACTGATGCCTAGTTATTCTCGCAGTAGAAACGTTAAAGACATGGTGGTAAAAACTGATGTAACTGGCTTTTGTCAACCAAGAGCACCGAGTAACTTTCTAAGTAGAAAAAATGGGTGTTTTAAATGCCTAGGATGTACAACTTGCTCATTGGTGATACCATACCGCATCCACAGACTGGTAAGCGGTTTAAAATCAGGTGGCCACTAACATGCACCACAAGGTTTGTCATTTACGTCATAGTATGCCCTTGCGGGCTCTACTATGTCGGAAAAAACGAATGCCAGCTCAAAGTGAGACTGACACAACACAGGTCCACTATACGGGCAGCATTAATATCTGGTACGAGTGATCAGCCGGTTGCTCGCCATTTCGCCCTCCAGCGACATAATCTAGCTAGTCTTAGATATAAGGCAATAGATCATGTCCCAGCCTCTTTACGGGGAGGTGATAGGGGTAAGAAACTGCTTCAATTAGAATCCAAATGGATTTTTAAACTCGACTGCATGGCACCAAGAGGTCTTAATGAATCCTTAGGACTCATTAACTTTTTATAAGTGTGTTCTGAGGGTGGCAAGTAAATATCCACATGGTCATAGATAAGATCAGACCATTAGGCTTAATAGCAGACACTGGTAGTGTATTCACACTTGTTTGCCTGCACATAACGATTTCCCAGCAAAATGTGGTGGTGCATAGTAGGGCATGTTATAAGTGGCAATTGCTTGAAAGTCCATTTAATATTTAGTATATGATTAAAGTGATACACATAAATAACCATTATGCAAGGCTAACTCATATTCCAGGTTGAAGTCCCACATTGTCCAGTGCATGCACTATAGTAGTATAATGTATGTTCTTTGTCACTTGTTTTGTCACTTTTTTTCATGTGTTTGGCATACTCGAGCTTATATCAGCGCTTTTTATGTATGTCATGTTTTGGTTTTCAATCACATTGTTTTTTCAAAACATGCAGTATACGCATCTAGTTTCTAGATGTTTTAAATGTATTTATGGCTTATTGTTTATTGTATCTTGTTTGACAGCTCACGGCGCGTCGTCATGGCAACCGACCAGCCCATGTACGTCACTTCCTGGACTGTGGTGACGCAGAGACCGGAAGTGCCGGACGGGGGAAGTCTGGAGCACCGCGATGCACGCTGCTGTGAGCGGGGGAAGGGGGGGAAGTAGAACCAATTACTT
Source organism: Pseudophryne corroboree (assembly GCF_028390025.1). Taxonomy (NCBI): domain Eukaryota; kingdom Metazoa; phylum Chordata; class Amphibia; order Anura; family Myobatrachidae; genus Pseudophryne; species Pseudophryne corroboree. Next base: position 300,736,174 of record NC_086446.1, read on the forward strand.
CTTGTATTTATACCTGTTTGATGCACTGTATCACTGTCTGAGGAAGGGGATATGTCACAGGCCACCGGGTGGTGAAGTGGCGGTGTTTCGTACCTTAATTTCCCCTGATGATGTCGGTCCCAGTCTTCTTGGACTTTGCTTTCTTGTCACCTCTGGATACCCAGCAGAAGGATGAGGCCCCCAAACAGACCCCAGACAAACAAGTCACCACACTTTTGGACAGTGACTGGTATTTTATTATCACCAATAAGGTGTCACTGCTATTGTGTTAAACGGTTTAGAATTGAAATTAAGCAATGTCACTATATATAGGAACAGATCAATATGCAGATCAGCAGTTCGAGATCATATGGTATCACAGGTAATATAGTCAAGCATTAAACATTTTAGTTACATATAACAAATTCACGGCTTTTAGGAGAACTCACAATTGCAAGTATTTCTTCAATATACTCGCAAATGAATTTCTCACAATTTATTTATCGTATACTATTACGTCACTATTAACCATAACCTTAAATGTCTACCAATTGACTGGCAGCAAGTAACCAGGAACGGTGTCCAAATTAGTGTCCCAAGTGTCCACACGGTGGCTGTAGAATTACTATTAACCGTAGTGTTCCTTACAGTATCTCAAGTGTCCACTAGAGGGTGTAGGAGTACAATCCGGCAGTGACTAGTAACTGAGTTTTGTATATTATCTCAGATATCTTATAGGAAGGCTTTCAGTATAAATCCTGAGGTAAATACGGACTAAAATAACTGGATGCAATTCTGTCAGATAGCCACTCACTATCTAGGGTAAGGGGGAATCAATACTGTTCGCACGGGCTGGTTCTGTCGGTACTAGTGCTAACTAATATCACCTTCTTTAAGGTAACTCCTAATAGGCAGTAACCTTTTTTTCTCATTCCTTGACCACAACACTGTCGCTGTCCCCGGGTGACCTTGCGTAGATTAAAAGCATCAAATTCTCCCCCTGGGCTCTGCCTGTCGGACACGGCTGTGCTGCTGCGGTACTGGTTGGCTGACAGATGTCATATATCTCAGGGCTCTTCCCCTCTCTGTCTGTAGTAACAAATGGGAATATTGCTGCATGAGGGAAGCACCTGGCTGAGTTGGCAAGGGTTGGCTGGCTGTCAAGTTGAGCTGCTGCTGAAATGGCCTCACTGACTGACAACACCTCTAACTGTCTGTCTGACCCTGGCAGCCTCAGGTGATGGGTGACAGGGGTCTTAGGCTGTGCTGACAGACTTAAACAGGGCTGACTGGAGAATGACACACAAAGGGGTTCTGACTGTCACTGAGGTATGGCTGGCTGTGCTGAGGCACTGTCACAGACACAATGTGAAGGGGCAAGGTTACTCACTGTTCCCCGCAGCTGCACTCCATCCTCTCACTGTCAGGCAGCCTCTTCAGTGCTTCCCAGCTGTGATGACAGAGACTCCATGCTGCTTCACTTGCAGCTCGCACGCTGATATGATTCCTGTCAGCACTTCTCTCTCAGTAGCTGTGACGCTTCCTTCCCTAACGTCTCACTCAGTTGTCGGGCGCAGACGACTCCACTTGCGACCGCTCTCCTTTTGCCGCTGGTCACCCCTTTTAGTGCTCTCTGGACGACAACTCTCCACACTGCAGCCTCACACACTCTCCTCAGAGCAGTAACCCCGCCTCCTCAGCTTCCCGCTCTGTAAAGGTCATGGGGTCAGCCAATCGCAGGGTACTTTTCTCCCAGCTCTCTGGCTGTGACAGTTGGGCTCCTCTGGTTCTAGACTTGACTCCCCTGGGTCCTAGTGCCCCCCATGTCAGCTCCTGCTGACATCACTAAAAGTTAGGGGATAGTTAACCTATGCAGTGCTGCGTTGCTAGGCATGGGCCTGTACTGTAGTGGGAACACCACAGGATAGTGCCACAGATACGTCCCCGAAACGTAACACTATTAAAAACAGCATCCCTGCTCGGATGCCTGCTTCACCATCTTTCTAAGTCTTTGAGTGCCGCCTTAATCCTGTCTGCATGTCTACGTGGGCTGGCCCCACAGGGAAGGCACCTTAGCAGGTTATTGATTACTGGAGTGCCGGAGCCGAGCGTTTGTATATATATATATATATATATATATATAAAAATAAATGGTTGTGTGGGGAGCGCTCAAAGTCCACTAATAATTCTTATAAGATCTTTTCAAAGAGTCGTCCTTCCAAATGGAGGTTAACCGGAAGAGTGACTGATGGTCCTAGAATAGACCCTCACACCAAAAGTCACCCAACAGCAAATCACTCATTTAATTTATTAAAAGATATTTTATTTCTTTAAAATAACTGTTACGTTGTCTTGACATTCATGGGTAAGATGGTAACTATACCGGTTCTCCACTGGCAAGGAGGCCTGTTTGGGGATAAGCTGCCGATTCCCCCAAGCACTATCATATCCGAGGTGGTCTAACTTGATACTAGCGCAACTAAGGGCACCTTAACCTAGGCACATAGCGCTTCCAAGTTGTACTGCCTGCGTAGAATTAAGGCCCATACACACGGTGAGATTCAGGCTATGCCCGATTCTCACTATGCGACAGGGGCTAGGTCGCATCGCAAGCACATAATGAGTGTGCTTGCAATACTGACTATGGCCCTCATTCCGAGTTGATCGCTCGCTAGCTGCTTTTAGCAGCATTGCAAACGCTAGGCCGCCGCACTCTGGGAGTGTATCTAAGCTTAGTAGAATAGCGAACGAAAGATTAGCAGAACTGCTACTAAATAATTCCCTGCAGTTTCTGAGTAGCTCCAGACCTACTCCTAGATTGCGATCACCTCAGTCCGTTTAGTTCCTGGTTTGACGTCACAAACACGCCCTGCGTTCGGCCAGCCACTCCCCTGTTTCTCCAGACACTCCTGCGTTTTTTCCTGGCACGCCTGCGTTTTTTAGCACACTCCCAGAAAACGCTCAGTTACCTCCCAGAAATGCCCCTTTCCTGTCAATCACTCACCGATCAGCAGTGCGACTGAAAAGCGCCGCACGAACACCAGCAAATCTACTAAGTTTTGTACATGCGCATTTTCCACCTAATCGCTGCGTTGCGAAAAACGGCAACGAGCGAACAACTCGGAATAACCACCTATATGCGATTTTGGCTAAGTGTCAGTTTTGACTATCTTTTCTACGAGATAGTCAAAATTAACTTGCCTGCACAGTCTATCTATGCTTGCGATGCCAACCGACTATATAGTCAAAATCGTAAGAAAATATCTCCCCGTGTGTACACACCATTAGTCATACTTACTAACTTTGTGCATCTCCTCTCTGGGATTGCAGGAGATGCAGCTGACAGATTTGGGGGTGGGGATGGGCTTGCAAGGGCATTAGAACCCGTCCCTGACATGGCAAAATGCCACAATTCGTGGATCCATGCAGAGGGAGTGGGGCTAAATCCTTTAGCACCGCCCCCTCTGTACTGTCCCGAATCTCCCCAGATTACATCTCCATTCTACCCACTTCACTATGAAGCAGTGGGATGTGGGATATCAGCTTACTCTTGTGGGGGTGCGGGGGTACTCCCAAAAAAATCAGAAGTGTCCGTCGACTTCCAAGAGGATAGGTGAGGATGGAATTAGTTTTTTGTTCTGCAAATTAATTGGTATAAAGTCACATGATGAGAACAATGTATAGCATGATGCACGTTGTGGCTCACTCGTATCATTCCTCCGTCTTTTGCCTTCTTACCCAGGTTAGAGCTTGACTTGTACACAGTATCCAGGGTACCCGTGAACTGTACTTGTGTGACATAAGCGATGTGAATAAGATGTATATTTTGTGAAAAAGTGTGTGGTTGGACACAGAACGCAGCTTAAGGGGGGTACACACGGAGAGATCAGTGCTTAAATTCTACTGACTAGATTGCTTAGAAGTTAAGCACTGATCTCTCCGTGTGTACCCCCCACAGCAATAGCGATGCGCAGACCCGCGCGTCGCTATCGCCGGTGTTAAATTGAACCAATCTAGCACATCGCTCATTTCACCCACTGGGTAAAATGAGCACCCCCATCCGTCCCTCTCGCTCAGCACACATCGCGCTGTTAAGATCGCTCAGCACACATCTCTCCCGTCTGTACTGGCCTTTAGTTGCAAAGTCCGTTGCATGTCATACGGTGCTATTTGAGAAGGGGTGTACAGTATAAGGACAGTATCTGTAGTTTTACAATTAACAAAGTAGGACAAGTGGTGGAATGGAATACCAGCGTACACCAGTCCATTTCAAATACTTATTGTTGTGATTCATTTTTCCATGGCTGGCTATCACTCAGCTGGTAGTAATTAGTACTGTATGTAAGCCAATATGCTGTATATCCATCATGTTTTAGTACTTGGGATGGGTAGAGGTGTAGGCGTTCTAGTTTTGGAGAGGAGATGGTTATTGCACTAGTGACTCTGCTAACAGAGCACATACTAATATCCACAAAGCTTGGCTATCTGACTATCACAAAAACATACTGTACTTGGGGCCTGTATCCAATTATCCGCAGTAATTTACTGTGCCTAATTACCACACCCAAGGCTATCCAATTAGCCCCGGTGCCGGAAATTTTTGGCGATTTTGTTTCACCTGCCTCAGGCAGGCAAAATCAAATCCGTGATAAGTATTCATGATTTTGCTGATCGCAGACGCTAGTAAACATAGGTCCGCAACTTTTCATGTAAAAAAAGGAAAATGTATTAGACGGAAAAGAATGGGAAATAATTGGATAGCCTGAAATAAAAGTTTATAAAAAGAAAAAAATGTAAGAAAAAAGTGTATCATGGCTAGTTGGATATCTCCATAATATCCCTTACTTCATTACAATTGCATCAGCCAAACTTAGATTGGGTGGGCTGCATCATTTGAAGCCTAGCAAGGTTTAGGCACAATCTGTTTAGTAAGTTGATCATCATTTCTGTGTGGTTTTGGTTTGTTTACAAATATATGTACCCAATGGCCCTCATTCCGAGTCGTTCGCTCGGTAATTTTCTTCGCATCGCAGTGAAATTCCGCTTAGTACGCATGCGCAATATTCGCACTGCGACTGCGCCAAGTAATTTTACAATGAAGATAGTATTTTTACTCACGGCTTTTTCTTCGCTCTGGCGAACGTAGTGTGATTGACAGGAAATGGGTGTTACTGGGCGGAAACACGGCGTTTTCGGGGCGTGTGGATAAAAACGCTACCGTTTCCGGAAAAAACGCAGGAGTGGCCGGAGAAACGGGGGAGTGTCTGGGCGAACGCTGGGTGTGTTTATGACGTCAAACCAGGAACGACAAGCACTGAACTGAACGCAGATGCCGAGTAAGTCTGAAGCTACTCTGAAAATGCTAAGTAGTTTGTAATCGCAATATTGCGAATACATCGGTCGCAATTTTAAGAAGCTAAGATACACTCCCAGTAGGCGTAGGCTTAGCGTGAGCAACTCTGCTAAATTCGCCTTGCGAGCGATCAACTCGGAATGAGGGCCCATGTTTTGTTGTGTAAATCCTCACATTTTGTGTGAACTGCTGTTTATTGGCCCTCATTCCGAGTTGATCGCTCGCAAGGCGATTTTAGCAGAGTTGCTCACGCTAAGCCTACGCCTACTGGGAGTGTATCTTAGCATCTTAAAATTGCGAACGATGTATTCGCAATATTGCGATTACAAACTACTTAGCAGTTTCAGAGTAGCTCCACACTTACTCGGCATCTGCGATCAGTTCAGTGCTTGTCGTTCCTGGTTTGACGTCACAAACACACCCAGCGTTCGCCCAGACACTCCCCCGTTTCCCCGGCCACTCCTGCGTTTTTTCCGGAAACGGTAGCGTTTTTTCCTGCATGCCCATAAAACGGCCTGTTTCCGCCCAGTAACACCCATTTCCTGTCAATCACACTACGATCGCCGGAGCGATGAAAAAGCCGTGAGTAAAAATACTATCTCCATTGTAAAATTACTTGGCGCAGTCGCAGTGCGAATATTGCGCATGCGTACTAAGCGGAATTTCACTGCGATGCGATGAAAAATACAGAGCGAACGACTCGGAATGAGGGCCATTGTACAGTTTCTAATAGTGTTATTTGGGTTATCCAATTAGCCGTGATAACGCGGTTTTGCGATGAAAACAGGGGTTTTTATCGCATTTGCGATAACTCAGTATCCAATTAGCTGCTAAAAGTTATTTGTGAAAACACTCTATAGGGTTTATCATCACAAATTTCTCTTCACCATCTCTGAGCAGGTGATAAGTAATGCAAAATCTCTGTTAAGGTGAAAATATGGGGATCTGGTTCAGAACCCCTGGGACACCACCCTGAGTAACTAATTAGGCACTAAGATCTTTTTTAATTATTTTTAATTGGCCAAAAATGCAAAGTGATGGAAATTGGGGTACAAGGTATGGGACAGGTATATTGGGGTGCTTTATGAGTGGGACAAGTGTTTGTACACTTTCAGGGGGGAGTAATTGGTCTGTTTCCACTTTTTTGTAAGTAACCTAAAATGACCCAAATATATACTTATTCATTGTTATGTACCCCAAATTTAATGTGAACACTTATCTTGTTGAAAAAAATGGCTTTCTATAATTAGTTCACATTTAAAAAAAAAAAATGCATATAACAGCCATTTGACTTAATTTCATTACACCAAATACTTTTATTATGGCCACTAATAGACGTCTATAATGTTTTTCTATTTTAGTTTTGCTTTTTAGGGGGTACAGGCAGATTTCCCCATTTTCTCCTATACTTATCACCGCCTTTGCCGGCTATAATTATATAGTTTTCGCTATTTTGGAATAGGATAGGGCATACCCGTGAAAATCCAGCAATTTTTTTGTGCAAATTGTTTTGCGTTTATTGTGTGAAAATTGCTGCTATTTTGTGGCTAATAGGATACCGCCCTATGTCTTTATTCCGTAAAGTGATGCCACCCTTACCATCTCATTTTGTAATTTTCTTAATAATAGTGAAAGAAGAAGCTGTAGAATACGTTTTAGTTTAGCCCCACCTTGTCTTAACGTTCAGCGACTTCCACAGAATTTTTGCATCACCTTCTTAGGAAGCTGCTGAACGTTAAGATATGGCGGGCAAATGCGTTAAGGATTGCATATGCCGGTACTGGTGTCCTTTCTGACGATCACACATGTGGATAAGGATTGGTGACAACTCCGGATAATCCTGCATTATTCTGGTTAAAGCACTAACAGCCGGGAGACCAATAAGCTGCCCAACTAGATCAGAGGACCCAGCTATATGCCAGCCTACCCTTGAAAGGAAGTTGGCAAGGACTCAAAAACTGTAACAGGTAATATTACCTGAAAAACTAACACCAGAGACCGTTCTTCCTTCTAATCCAGAGGTGGACAATTATTTCAGTTGGGGGGCCACCGAACACTTTCCAGTGAAAATCGGAGGACTGCACCCCCCCCCCCCCCCCTTCCGCATTATGGGAGAGATGCACCAAGGGCCCGATTAAGACCTGACCGCTGCTGTGCATTTATCGATAGACTGCGCATGTACAGCAATGCACATGCACGTCACCAAACAACAGGCATCGTCACACAGCTGGTGCAAAAATTTTAATTGCACAGCCATTCGCATGCTGATTGACAGGAAGACTCTGTCTGTGGGTGGTAGCGGACTGTTTTCTGGGGGTGTCTGGGAAAATGCAGGCTTTCCCAAGCGTTTTCAGGGAGGGTGTCTGACGTCAGCTCCGGCCCTGATCAGCCTGTTCTCATCGCACTGGAGGAGTAAGTCCTGGGCTGCGACTATCTGAACGCAGGACAGCAAAATTAGCAGCCCAGCGATCAGGTCTGAATCAACCACTAAGTCTTTTGCATATTAATAATGGGGACAGGCAAACATAAATACATAAAAACCACTATAAGCCAGTAATTAAAAAAAACAACAAAGTGCTGAAAACACAGAAACAGCATCAACCCTGGACACAGTTACCAGCCTACCCCCCATGACCCCCTTGACAACATTACCAGACTAAGGTGCTGTTTCAAAACGTATATAGCATGACTGTGCATTGAAAATAGAAATAGTACTAACTTAAAGGAGATTCAGGCGCTGTATATTCAAACTTTACTTGCTCATTGCTGTGTGCTGTGCCGCCCGCATCAACGATCTGGCCCACCCCCAACACCACCCGCTGCCTGTTGTAATGCTGACGTGACGAGACCCGCGACCAGGATTTCCTCAGCGGTGCTGGCAGCTTCGGAGGTACTGCAGCTGCAGCAGAATGACAAGTAGCTCAGCCTGTTGGGCCGCTTGTCATTGCACGTTGGTGGGAGGCAGCGGGCCGGGCAGGATTTTGCCCACCCCTATTCTAATCACTACCAGACAAGATATGCTATTGCTACTAACCTGGACTGTCTAACAGTGTTCGTTCAGTGACCATAGGAGGTTTTAAGATTTCAACTGTTCTAACTATTTGTTTATATGTATATACACCAGCCGGCTATTTTATTATAATGTATTGCGTTTAATAAAAAATAAAAGATTTCTTGTTTAATGTTCTGATCTGTCAGCGCTGCCTTGTTTTGCATTAGTCTGGTTTTTTGAATCGAGGGTTGAGGGTGTTCCTCTGAGATGGCTGCAGGCAGATCAGTGTATCTAATTGTGGGCAGAAGCACTGAGTAATGCAGGCATTCCCAACCACGGTCCTCAAGGCACACCAACAGTGCAGGTTTTAGTGATATCCAGGCTACAGCACAGATGGTTAAATCAAAATAACTGAGCTACTAATTAAGTCACATGTGCTGAAGCCTGGATATCACTAAAACCTGCACTGTTAGTGTGCCTCGAGGACTGTGGTTGGGAATGCCTGGAGTAATGTATAATACCTGCCTGTAACTTACATGTGTTCATTTCCTGTCATTTTTCATCACATACAGTACTAATTATTCTTCAATGCAGACACCGAACCAAATAAGAATGTAAAAAAACTGGACACTGAACAACACCCTAAGCAAACAAATGACTTCCCTTACATGTTGTATACACTGTCAGATGTAGAGCTGCCTGCTGCACATTTTCCTGCACATCAATACGTGAATACTCCAGCATCAAACTTCACAATGGTGAAAAATATAGTGATTATGAGGAATGCACTGATGGTGCCCACTGTCCTAACTTGAAATACTGGAAGCACCTTGGAAGCAACAAGTTGCGCTTATAATAATTAATTTCAGCATAAGATGTCTGTGTTTTGTGTACTAGGGGTGGCTACACACCAGAATGACCACCATCTTGCATCGATCAAGAAACAATTTCCCTTGAACTTCTCGGGAGCTCCCGGGAAGTCCCAGGCTCACGATGTGTTAAAAACTGTGAATTTGTGTGAAACGATTGTCAAATGATCGCGATCCGGTTCAGTTGGTCTTTAGATGGTCGGATTCAGTGCATTGTGTTTTGCACAGTACACCATGCGACCGTCTTGCAGATTGGCCTTTGAAATGTAAATAATGGGCAGGACTAGCTGAGGGGATATAAATAGTAGAGATGAGCGCCGGAAATTTTTCGGGTTTTGTGTTTTGGTTTTGGGTTCGGTTCCGCGGCCGTGTTTTGGGTTCGACCGCGTTTTGGCAAAACCTCACCGAATTTTTTTTGTCGGATTCGGGTGTGTTTTGGATTCGGGTGTTTTTTTCAAAAAACCCTAAAAAACAGCTTAAATCATAGAATTTGGGGGTCATTTTGATCCCAAAGTATTATTAACCTCAAAAACCATAATTTACACTCATTTTCAGTCTATTCTGAATACCTCACACCTCACAATATTATTTTTAGTCCTAAAATTTGCACCGAGGTCGCTGTGTGAGTAAGATAAGCGACCCTAGTGGCCGACACAAACACCGGGCCCATCTAGGAGTGGCACTGCAGTGTCACGCAGGATGTCCCTTCCAAAAAACCCTCCCCAAACAGCACATGACGCAAAGAAAAAAAGAGGCGCAATGAGGTAGCTGTGTGAGTAAGATAAGCGACCCTAGTGGCCGACACAAACACCGGGCCCATCTAGGAGTGGCACTGCAGTGTCACGCAGGATGTCCCTTCCAAAAAACCCTCCCCAAACAGCACATGACGCAAAGAAAAAAAGAGGCGCAATGAGGTAGCTGACTGTGTGAGTAAGATAAGCGACCCTAGTGGCCGACACAAACACCGGGCCCATCTAGGAGTGGCACTGCAGTGTCACGCAGGATGGCCCTTCCAAAAAACCCTCCCCAAACAGCACATGACGCAAAGAAAAAAAGAGGCGCAATGAGGTAGCTGACTGTGTGAGTAAGATAAGCGACCCTAGTGGCCGACACAAACACCGGGCCCATCTAGGAGTGGCACTGCAGTGTCACGCAGGATGGCCCTTCCAAAAAACCCTCCCCAAACAGCACATGACGCAAAGAAAAAAAGAGGCGCAATGAGGTAGCTGACTGTGTGAGTAAGATAAGCGACCCTAGTGGCCGACACAAACACCGGGCCCATCTAGGAGTGGCACTGCAGTGTCACGCAGGATGGCCCTTCCAAAAAACCCTCCCCAAACAGCACATGACGCAAAGAAAAAAAGAGGCGCAATGAGGTAGCTGACTGTGTGAGTAAGATAAGCGACCCTAGTGGCCGACACAAACACCGGGCCCATCTAGGAGTGGCACTGCAGTGTCACGCAGGATGGCCCTTCCAAAAAACCCTCCCCAAACAGCACATGACGCAAAGAAAAATAAAAGAAAAAAGAGGTGCAAGATGGAATTGTCCTTGGGCCCTCCCACCCACCCTTATGTTGTATAAACAGGACATGCACACTTTAACCAACCCATCATTTCAGTGACAGGGTCTGCCACATGACTGTGACTGATATGACGGGTTGGTTTGGACCCCCCCCAAAAAAGAAGCAATTAATCTCTCCTTGCACAAACTGGCTCTACAGAGGCAAGATGTCCACCTCATCATCATCCTCCGATATATCACCGTGTACATCCCCCTCCTCACAGATTATCAATTCGTCCCCACTGGAATCCACCATCTCAGCTCCCTGTGTACTTTGTGGAGGCAATTGCTGCTGGTCAATGTCTCCGCGGAGGAATTGATAATAATTCATTTTAATGAACATCATCTTCTCCACATTTTCTGGATGTAACCTCGTACGCCGATTGCTGACTAGGTGAGCGGCGGCACTAAACACTCTTTCGGAGTACACACTTGTGGGAGGGCAACTTAGGTAGAATAAAGCCAGTTTGTGCAAGGGCCTCCAAATTGCCTCTTTTTCCTGCCAGTATAAGTACGGACTGTGTGACGTGCCTACTTGGATGCGGTCACTCATATAATCCTCCACCATTCTTTCAATGTTGAGAGAATCATATGCAGTGACAGTAGACGACATGTCCGTAATCGTTGTCAGGTCCTTCAGTCCGGACCAGATGTCAGCATCAGCAGTCGCTCCAGACTGCCCTGCATCACCGCCAGCGGGTGGGCTCGGAATTCTGAGCCTTTTCCTCGCACCCCCAGTTGCGGGAGAATGTGAAGGAGGAGATGTTGACAGGTCGCGTTCCGCTTGACTTGACAATTTTCTCACCAGCAGGTCTTTCAACCCCAGCAGACTTGTGTCTGCCGGAAAGAGAGATCCAAGGTAGGTTTTAAATCTAGGATCGAGCACGGTGGCCAAAATGTAGTGCTCTGATTTCAACAGATTGACCACCCGTGAATCCTTGTTAAGCGAATTAAGGGCTCCATCCACAAGTCCCACATGCCTAGCGGAATCGCTCCGTGTTAGCTCCTCCTTCAATGTCTCCAGCTTCTTCTGCAAAAGCCTGATGAGGGGAATGACCTGACTCAGGCTGGCAGTGTCTGAACTGACTTCACGTGTGGCAAGTTCAAAGGGCATCAGAACCTTGCACAACGTTGAAATCATTCTCCACTGCACTTGAGACAGGTGCATTCCACCTCCTATATCGTGCTCAATTGTATAGGCTTGAATGGCCTTTTGCTGCTCCTCCAACCTCTGAAGCATATAGAGGGTTGAATTCCACCTCGTTACCACTTCTTGCTTCAGATGATGGCAGGGCAGGTTCAGTAGTTTTTGGTGGTGCTCCAGTCTTCTGTACGTGGTGCCTGTACGCCGAAAGTGTCCCGCAATTCTTCTGGCCACCGACAGCATCTCTTGCACGCCCCTGTCATTTTTAAAAAAATTCTGCACCACCAAATTCAAGGTATGTGCAAAACATGGGACGTGCTGGAATTTGCCCATATTTAATGCACACACAATATTGCTGGCGTTGTCCGATGCCACAAATCCACAGGAGAGTCAAATTGGGGTAAGCCATTCTGCGATGATCTTCCTCAGTTGCCGTAAGAGGTTTTTAGCTGTGTGCGTATTCTGGAAAGCGGTGATACAAAGCGTAGCCTGCCTAGGAAAGAGTTGGCGTTTGCGAGATGCTGCTACTGGTGCCGCCGCTGCTGTTCTTGCGGCGGGAGTCCATACATCTACCCAGTGGGCTGTCACAGTCATATAGTCCTGACCCTGCCCTGCTCCACTTGTCCACATGTCCGTGGTTAAGTGGACATTGGGTACAACTGCATTTTTTAGGACACTGGTGAGTCTTTTTCTGACGTCCGTGTACATTCTCGGTATCGCCTGCCTACAGAAGTGGAACCTAGATGGTATTTGGTAACGGGGGCACACTGCCTCAATAAATTGTCTAGTTCCCTGTGAACTAACGGCGGATACCGGACGCACGTCTAACACCAACATAGTTGTCAAGGCCTCAGTTATCCGCTTTGCAGCAGGATGACTGCTGTGATATTTCATCTTCCTCGCAAAGGACTGTTGGACAGTCAATTGCTTACTGGAAGTAGTACAAGTGGGCTTACGACTTCCCCTCTGGGATGACCATCGACTCCCAGCAGCAACAACAGCAGCGCCAGCAGCAGTAGGCGTTACACGCAAGGATGCATCGGAGGAATCCCAGGCAGGAGAGGACTCGTCATAATTGCCAGTGACATGGCCTGCAGGACTATTGGCATTCCTGGGGAAGGAGGAAATTGACACTGAGGGAGTTGGTGGGGTGGTTTGCGTGAGCTTGGTTACAAGAGGAAGGGATTTACTGGTCAGTAGACTGCTTCCGCTGTCGCCCAAAGTTTTTGAAGTTGTCACTGACTTATTATGAATGCGCTGCAGGTGACGTGTAAGGGAGGATGTTCCGAGGTGGTTAACGTCCTTACCCCTACTTATTACAGCTTGACAAAGGGAACACACGGCTTGACAAATGTTGTCCGCATTTCTGGTGAAATACTTCTACACCGAAGAGCTGATTTTTTTGGTATTTTCACCAGGCATGTCAACGGCCATATTCCTCCCACGGACAACAGGTGTCTCCCCGGGTGCCTGACTTAAACAAACCACCTCACCATCAGAATCCTCCTGGTCAATTTCCTCCCCAGCGCCAGCAACACCCATATCCTCCTCATCCTGGTGTACTTCAACACTGACATCTTCAATCTGACTATCAGGAACTGGACTGCGGGTGCTCCTTCCAGCACTTGCAGGGGGCGTGCAAATGGTGGAAGGCGCATGCTCTTCACGTCCAGTGTTGGGAAGGTCAGGCATCGCAACCGACACAATTGGACTCTCCTTGTGGATTTGGGATTTCGAAGAACGCACAGTTCTTTGCGGTGCTTTTGCCAGCTTGAGTCTTTTTAGTTTTCTAGCGAGAGGCTGAGTGCTTCCATCCTCATGTGAAGCTGAACCACTAGCCATGAACATAGGCCAGGGCCTCAGCCGTTCCTTGCCACTCCGTGTGGTAAATGGCATATTGGCAAGTTTACGCTTCTCCTCCGACAATTTTATTTTAGGTTTTGGAGTCCTTTTTTTACTGATATTTGTTGTTTTGGATTTGACATGCTCTGTACTATGACATTGGGCATCGGCCTTGGCAGACGACGTTGCTGGCATTTCATCGTCTCGGCCATGACTAGTGGCAGCAGCTTCAGCACGAGGTGGAAGTGGATCTTGATCTTTCCCTAATTTTGGAACCTCAACATTTTTGTTCTCCATATTTTAATAGGCACAACTAAAAGGCACCTCAGGTAAACAATGGAGATGGATGGATACTAGTATACAATTATGAATGGACTGCCGAGTGCCGACACAGAGGTAGCTACAGCCGTGGACTATTGTACTGTACTGTGTCTGCTGCTAATATAGACTGGATGATAATGAGATGTAGTATGTATGTATAAAGAAGAAAGAAAAAAAAACCACGGGTAGGTGGTATACAATTATGGATGGACTGCCGAGTGCCGACACAGAGGTAGCTACAGCCGTGGACTACTGTACTGTGTCTGCTGCTAATATAGACTGGTTGATAAAGAGATGTAGTATGTATGTATAAAGAAGAAAGAAAAAAAAACCACGGGTAGGTGGTATACAATTATGGATGGACTGCCGAGTGCCGACACAGAGGTAGCTACAGCCGTGGACTACCGTACTGTGTCTGCTGCTAATATAGACTGGTTGATAATGAGATGTAGTATGTATAAAGAAGAAAGAAAAAAAAAACACGGGTAGGTGGTATACAATTATGGACGGACTGCCGAGTGCCGACACAGAGGTAGCTACAGCCGTGGACTACCATACTGTACTGTGTCTGCTGCTAATATAGACTGGATGATAATGAGATGTAGTATGTATAAAGAAGAAAGAAAAAAAAACCACGGGTAGGTGGTATACAATTATGGATGGACTGCCGAGTGCCGACACAGAGGTAGCTACAGCCATGGACTACCGTACTGTGTCTGCTGCTAATATAGACTGGTTGATAATGAGATGTAGTATGTATAAAGAAGAAAGAAAAAAAAACCACGGGTAGGTGGTATACAATTATGGACGGACTGCCGAGTGCCGACACAGAGGTAGCTACAGCCGTGGACTACCGTACTGTGTCTGCTGCTAATATAGACTGGTTGATAATGAGATGTAGTATGTATAAAGAAGAAAGAAAGAAAAAACCACGGGTAGGTGGTATACAATTATGGATGGACTGCCGAGTGCCGACACAGAGGTAGCTACAGCCGTGGACTACTGTACTGTGTCTGCTGCTAATATAGACTGGTTGATAAAGAGATGTAGTATGTATGTATAAAGAAGAAAGAAAAAAAAAACACGGGTAGGTGGTATACAATTATGGACGGACTGCCGAGTGCCGACACAGAGGTAGCTACAGCCGTGGACTACCGTACTGTACTGTGTCTGCTGCTAATATAGACTGGTTGATAAAGAGATGTAGTATGTATGTATAAAGAAGAAAGAAAAAAAAACCACGGGTAGGTGGTATACAATTATGGATGGACTGCCGAGTGCCGACACAGAGGTAGCTACAGCCGTGGACTACTGTACTGTGTCTGCTGCTAATATAGACTGGTTGATAAAGAGATGTAGTATGTATGTATAAAGAAGAAAGAAAAAAAAACCACGGGTAGGTGGTATACAATTATGGACGGACTGCCGAGTGCCGACACAGAGGTAGCTACAGCCGTGGACTACCGTACTGTACTGTGTCTGCTGCTAATATAGACTGGTTGATAAAGAGATGTAGTATGTATGTATAAAGAAGAAAGAAAAAAAAACCACGGGTAGGTGGTATACAATTATGGATGGACTGCCGAGTGCCGACACAGAGGTAGCTACAGCCGTGGACTACTGTACTGTGTCTGCTGCTAATATAGACTGGTTGATAAAGAGATGTAGTATGTATGTATAAAGAAGAAAGAAAAAAAAACCACGGGTAGGTGGTATACAATTATGGACGGACTGCCGAGTGCCGACACAGAGGTAGCTACAGCCGTGGACTACCGTACTGTACTGTGTCTGCTGCTAATATAGACTGGTTGATAAAGAGATGTAGTATGTATGTATAAAGAAGAAAGAAAAAAAAACCACGGGTAGGTGGTATACAATTATGGATGGACTGCCGAGTGCCGACACAGAGGTAGCTACAGCCGTGGACTACTGTACTGTGTCTGCTGCTAATATAGACTGGTTGATAAAGAGATGTAGTATGTATGTATAAAGAAGAAAGAAAAAAAAAACCACGGGTAGGTGGTATACAATTATGGATGGACTGCCGAGTGCCGACACAGAGGTAGCTACAGCCGTGAACTACCGTACTGTGTCTGCTGCGACTGGATGATAAATAATGATATAAAAAATATATATATATCACTACTGCAGCCGGACAGGTATATATTATATAATGACGGACCTGCTGGACACTGTCTGTCAGCAGAATGAGTTTTTTATAGAATAAAAAAAAAAACACCACACAAGTCACACGACGAGTGTTTAACTTTTTCAGGCAATCACAATATAGTATACTACTAACTATACTGGTGGTCAGTGTGGTCAGGTCACTGGTCAGTCACACTGGCAGTGGCACTCCTGCAGCAAAAGTGTGCACTGTTTAATTTTAATAATATGTACTCCTGGCTCCTGCTATAACCTATAACTGGCACTGCTCCCCAGTCTCCCCCACAATTATAAGCTGTGTGAGCACAGTCAGATATATACATAGATGATGCAGCACACTGGGCTGAGCAGTGCACACAGATATGGTATGTGACTGAGTCACTGTGTATCGTTTTTTTCAGGCAGAGGACGGATTATATTAAATAAAACTGCACTGTCTGGTGGTCACTGTGGTCAGTCACTACTAAACTCTGCACTCTCTACAGTACTCCTAAGCTCCAGTAAATCAAGTGTCTCTGTCTCAAATCAATCTCACTCTCTCTCTTCTAATCTAAATGGAGAGGACGCCAGCCACGTCCTCTCCCTATCAATCTCAATGCACGTGTGAAAATGGCGGCGACGCGCGGCTCCTTATATAGAATCCGAGTCTCGCGAGAATCCGACAGCGTCATGATGACGTTCGGGCGCGCTCGGGTTAACCGAGCAAGGCGGGAAGATCCGAGTCGCTCGGACCCGTGAAAAAAAACATGAAGTTCGGGCGGGTTCGGATTCCGAGGAAACAACCCGCTCATCTCTAATAAATAGCAGCAGCCATTTTACATCTGTGCATTTGTGCTTTGTGACTAGTGAGGCTTGCTGTATACCTGCTGAATGCTGTACATAGCTATTTTGCTCTGCTTTGTTTTGCCTGCCATTACAAAGTGTGCTTTTCCTGTGTCCATTATGCATTCTGTAGTGATGGATCGTTACCAGCAAGATTATCTGCTGTACTATGCTGTGCTGAGGAGTGAAAGGGCCCAGCATAGGAGAGCTAGATCGTGCTGGACAAAGCAGTGACTACTGAGTCATCAGACTCGTTCTCACATGCCACTGCTTATGGAGATTAGGGAGAACAATCCTGACGACTATCGCAACTTCCTGCGAATGGATGACGTCACCTTCTAGGAATTGCTGCATCTGGTGACACCCTACATAGAGAAGCAAGATACCAAGTATCGGTTGGCTATCCCTGCTGAGGACAGGCTGGTGGTGACCCTGAGGTTTCTGGCGACAGGACGGTCTCTGGCTGACCTAAAGTTTGGTTCCCTCATCTCCTGGCAAGCTTTGGGCCTCATAATCCCAGAGACCTGCAAAGCCTTCGTGAAGGTACTGCAGTACCAGTATTGCAAGGTAAGGAAAAATACACCATAACTTGTTGTAAATACAAAAATTTGTTTTATTAATACTTAAACTGTGAATTTATTTTGTTTGATTGTTGTTAAACACACTTGGAATGTTTTTTTTTATATAAAAGATAGAAATGGTGCAAAAATAGATCAAACTTTGTAAACATTGTGTATCATCCAGTTTTACCATTTGCAATAGGTATGGAGCGGTATGACAGATGGTGCTTCTGGCGCAGATATCTAAAGGCTCATGCTCGGCCCCATTGATCTGCACTATGCAGCACGTGGGCATGGGTCTTGGATTATCTGTGCCAGAAACAGCGTATATCATACCCCTCCATACCTGAGCGAATGGTAAAACTGGATGATTACTGCGGAAACATGAGGTAGGCATAATAGCAACTGTGCAAAAGTGCAAAAAAATATAAACCTATGTAAAATTTTGTTTCATCCTATTCCCCCATTGCGATAGGTATGGAGCGGTATGACAGATGGTGCTTCTGGCGCAGATATTCAAAGGCTCATGCACACGTGGTGCAAATGCAATGGGCCCGGCCCCATTGATTTGTGCTATGCACCACATGGGTATGGGCCTTTAGATATCTACTCCAGAGACACGGTCTGTCATACTGCTCAATACCTATTGGGAAAGGTAAAATTGGGGAATACTTGATAATAGCTCTTCAAAAAGAGGAGGCTCCTGGTCTTCCTCCAGTTACAGATGGCTGTAGCTGGGTGGATGAGGTGGTTGTGAGGAGGATGCTGGGATGGGTGGTGGTGGATATGGGCATGAGGAACAGACTGCTAAAGGGATTGGGGGAGAAGCGTATGATGAGGGGGGTCGAAAGGGAGTCGTTGCAGCAAGGGGCGAGGAGGCACTCAGACAGGAGGGTGAGGGAGTAGGCTCTGCTGTTTCAGGTAAAGGACCAAGGCCAACTATTTGGCTGTCAATTTTAAGGCGCCGTACATGCCCTTGAAACAAGAGCTCGCTGCTTAGTCGCCCAATACCATTTGCTGGTTTGGAGCCAGCTGGCATAAACCATCTGCGAAATAGGTTGCAAATGCATCATATCGGTCGGGGGTCCTTCTTAGAACCTGCTCTGCTCAGCTCATCAATTCCTCCTCTGCTGCGGCTGTTTTCTTGCCCTTGCGGCACAGTTTATTTAGAGGGGGGTTGTGTCGGCCCGGGGTGGGTGTAGTGGCAGGTTCGTTCGATGGGCATGGAGTCTCCGCTAATAGAGAGGTCCGGGATCGGAGGTTGGTCTGGCTCGGCACTGTGCCAGTATGGGACAAAAAAAAACATTTACTAATCAAATTTCTTTTCTTTTTTATTTAAGTTCCCTACCAGCGTGGAAGAGTGAGAAGTCATCGCAGAGGAGTTTGACCAGCATTGGAATTTCCCGAATTGTGGAGGATCCATTGATGGCAAACATGTCTGCATATCCCAGCCTGTCAACAGTGGTTCCTACTACTACAATTATAAGGGCTACTTCACTATCGTTCTGATGGCAGTGGTTAATGCGAACTACGAGTTCATCTTCCTGGATGTCAGCAGGAATAGGCAAGCGTCGGATGGTGGCACTTTAAGAATGCCAAATTCTACCAGAGACTCACCTCCAACACCCTTCATTTGCCGTCTGTCCAGGAAACAAAACATGGGCTAAATTTTGTGTTTGTGGCGAACGAGGCATTCGTCCTGCATGTGCACATAATGAAGGCATTTGCACAAAGGGGCCTAAACCACGACCAAATAATCTTCAACTACAGGCTATCCAGGGCACGCCATATTGTGGAGAGTGCGTTTGGAATCCTGGCTAACCGCTTTTGCATATTCCACACTGCCATCAACCTGAGGATGGACAAAATAGACTGGGTCGTCACAGCGTGCTGTGTCCTGCACAATTAACTCCACCGCAAAGCCACACTGTAAAGGCCTATAGGCACAGCACCACAAGAAGACCCAGATCTGCCAGATGAGGTAGTGCAGATATCCTCCATGGAAACACCTGCACAACAGTATAGGGGGACTGCACGGGCCAAACAGGTCAGGGACCAGTACATGGCCTATTTTAATGGAGCAGGTGCTGTCGATTGGCAGGAGGAATCTATTAGATAAAGTAGAGTGGACTACATCTTTTCTCCTGTAACAACAAACTTAAACATTGCACAAGCACATTTTTACATACTGTGTCTCTGCTTACCGATACTGGCTGCGAACTTTCATCCACAGTCGGCAGCACGTCCTCTGCCTCGCTCTCCACCATTAGGACAACTCCAGTCCTCTGTGACTCCTGATTCAGGGAGAACGTAAGGAGATCGTAATACCAGAGGAGTCTCAATCTTTTTATGTTCCTTTAGGAAGACTGTGTGTAAATTTTAAAACATTTTATGCACCCAATCCGGGTTGGCATCCGGATGAAATGCCTGGCTATGTTCTGCCAAATCTTCAATGGCTTTGGCCCTTTTCACTTCAAACTCACGATATTTATCGATAAATCCTTCGGCAAATTTGTGCTCCTTTGCCAGTGCCAGAGACATTTCTATTGGGAAAAAGGAAAACAATCATTAATATTTGTAAATTTCCACAAAAAATAAAAATAAAAATGAATGTTGAATTATATAGTTTGGTCAGTTAATTTTAGTTTAGTTAGTTATGTTCATGTCGTTTAGTTTTTTCAGTTCATGTAGTTATAGATTGTTGGCATATTCTAAAATTTAAAGGTATTAATAAATTCTTACATATATCACGTTTAATGTTTTTTATCCATATTGTAGTTAATTTTTTATTAAAGGAAAATCACAGAAATGTCTGTCACATAACATCGGTGGCCAGTGCGGCCATATATAATGCAATCAGGGGCCTGGGTCCCTATAACAATAGCAAACAGTGGTCACATAACATTGGTGGCCAGTGCGGCCATATATAATGCAATCAGGGACCTGGGTACCCATAACAATAGCAAACAGTGGTCACATAACATTGGTGGCCAGTGCGGCCACATATAACGCAATCAGGGGCCTGGGTCCCCATAACAATAGCAAACAGTGGTCACATAACATTGGTGGCCAGTGCTGCCATATATCACTATATCAGTGGCATCAGTGGGCAGAAAGGGCATAGGAGAGCATTGGTGGCCAGGAGTACACATACCAGGATGCAATTGGATTGGGATGGGATCCAAAATCGAGGAGAACTGCACTTGTAGCCTGCATGATGCTGGAGAAGATGGCGGCGGGTGGGAGTGTCCAGGAAATGCCACTCAAATAGGTGGGTCTCACGATGGATTGGAGATACAAACACACGTACGATCTGCACATGATCAGCACCCAATCGAAGGTCGGATTGACGAATCTTTACTGTAGTAAGTAAAATCTCCAATCCGACATATGAGCGGCGGGGGCGTGCATCGGATCGTAATCGTTGTAAAAACAGGTACGATTCTGCACTTTTTCCATAAAATTGTCATACGACGTGTCGAAATCAGTGGATTGGTGGCTAAATCGTCCTGGTGTGTAGGGGTGCTAACAGTGCAAGTCAGGAAGATACCTACTGTATTCCTATTATTAAGAATCCAAACTGAAGAGCTTATTGCGGCTAGTGGATGAAACACATGAACACCTTATAATGGGGGAGAGGAGAGGAGATCAGTACATCGGACATCCTGACGAAGCCTTTCAGGTGAAACGCGTCGATTACCGATTGACTGAATTCCCTGACAGCAACGCAAGACATCTACAGCGTGCTGTGAGGAAGTCTGCCTGTAGACATCACCATCTCCCCCAGAAAAGGCTTTCACGATTGGGAGACACCCTGGACATTCCGGACGTACCACGGAGGAGGTAAGGACTTAACCCCTGCCTCACTCAATACGGAGCAGCCAGAACTTTTATTACACGGGGAAATTCACCAACAGGTTTCATATATTGCCACTCATGATTGTTACCTATTAAGGACGTAGTGTTTGTACGGACTAATCCCAGCATTTGGGATATTAGGACGTGGTGCATACTGTATATGGACTAATCCCTGAAATTGGTATATTTAGTGACTACTTATTAGATCATAAGCACCATCCATACTGCAGATGAGAGTAAGACGCACATAGCGCTTCACTCTGCAGAGCATACGTATTTTGTGTTTGTGTTTTGTCCTTGTCTATGATACAATTATGTTTGTTTGTCTAGTGTACCGGGATGTAGCTGTTGGTATTGTGACCGGCAGTCTCCTTACCGTCGGTCACATAACTACATCCCATATACTGTATATATATATATATATATATATATATTTTATACATAATTGATTTCCCTGCATCTATGCTAGGGGCCCCCCTGTTTGAAGTGCCCCGGGCCCCCCATAGCCTTAATTCGGCTCTGGGTTAAGCCCACTGCGGACGCCACGGGCAAGAAGCCCTTGGCGACCGGTGTTTCGGTAGGTGTTTTGCCTACAACGAAGGCAAATGCACTAGGGGCGTAAATTTTCATTTTCGCCACTCGTGCAAGTTGTGCGGGCCGGTCACCCGGCCAAGGACTGCACCTCGGCGGCTCCAGCCGAGGCCGGGGGAGTTGGTAAGTAAGGCTCCCTCCCCTATTCGGGTTCCCGAATTGCGATGCTGGCTTAGTTTATACCCCGATAGGTCGGCAGCGTTATTCCTTTTGGAGGGTTTTAGTCATGGTTTTCGCCTGCCCATTTCGGATTCGGTGCATGTGGTGGTGGTGCTCCGGAATTTGAAGTCGTCTCGCGAATTCCCGCATGAGGTCCGGCGGAAAGTGGACGCGGAGATCGGCTTGGGGTGCATGTGTGGGCCCTATGCCTTTCCCCCTCTGCCCTCCTTGTGCATCTCCCCCATGGGGGGGTGCCCAAGAAGGCCTCGGGTAAGTTCCGCCTGATACAGCACTTGTCGCATCCTTCTGAGGTTTCGGTTAATGACTCCATTCCCGAGACCGTGTGCAGGGTGCGTTATCAGTCTTTTGATGAGGCTCTGCGCTTGGTTCAGGACTGTGGTCCGGGGCGCCTGTTGGCGAAATTAGACGTTGAATCGGCTTTTCGGCTCCTTCCCCTGCACCCTGATTGCCTTCGGTTCCTGGGTTTCAAATTGGGGGCCGGGTTTTACGTGGATCGGTATCTCCCCATGGGCTGTTCAGTCTCCTGCGCCTATTTTGAGAGATTTAGCACTTTTTTGCATTGGTGCGTCCAGGCCGCCTCTGGCCACCTCAGGGTGGCTCACTACCTGGACGATTTTCTCTTTATGGGCCCAGGGGGCAGTTCTGTCTGTGGCGATACTCTGTCGGTTGCCAGGTCCTTGTTCGAAAGGTTGGGGGTTCCCGTCGCGCCGGACAAGTGTGAGGGCCCCTCCAGTTGTCTTAGCTATTTGGGAATTGAAATAGACACAGTGGCAGGTTGCTGTCGCCTCCCTGATGATAAAGTGCGTAAGCTTTTAGGTTTAATTCACGATTGTCTGGGCAAGCGCAGGGTTCGGCTTAAGCAGGTACAGTCGTTGCTAGGTTCCTTCAACTTTGCGTGCGGGATTATTCCCATGGGTAGGGTTTTCTGTCGCAAACTTGAACGGGCTACGGCGGGGACGGTTAGGCAGCATCACACTGTGTACCTCTCCTGCGAGATCAGGGATGATTTGCGAGTTTGGGCTTCTTTCCTGGTGTCCTTCAACAGGGAGGTTTTGTGGCCTCCCCCTTGTTGTTCCAACAATTGGCTCCAGTTGTTCACAGATGCCTCGGGCAGTCAGGGCTTTGGGGCATTTTTTGCCGGGTCATGGTGCGCTGCTGCTTGGCCGTACTCTTGGGTGTCACGGGGTTTCACCAAGAACCTCCTGTTGCTGGAATTGTTCCCGATCATCGTTGCCCTGGAGTTGTGGGCCTGCCAGTTCTCGAATTGGGACATCTCGTTCCGTTGCGACAACTTGGGAGTGGTGCACGCTATCAATAATCAGCGTTCTTCTTCTCCCCAGGCTTTGCGGCTGTTGCGACATCTTGTGCTTGTTTGCTTGCGGCGGAATATTAATTTCAGGGCCCGTCACGTCCCCGGAATCGACAATGGGATTGCGGATGCGTTGTCTCGGTTCCAGTTTGATAAATTCCGTGAGTTGGTTCCGGGAGCGGCGGCGTAGGGTTTACCGTGCCCGCCTTCTGTCTGGCAGATTGTCGAGTTGAGTTAGCTGCTCTGGCCAGGTGTGCGTTGGCTCCTTCCACGCTCAGGGCGTATGATGCGGCCTGGCGTGATTGGTCGGCCTTTCACAGTAGGTACGGTGTGGCAGGTGAGTCCCCGGTAGACATTTTGATGGCCTTTGTTTGGGAGCATTATCAAGGGGGTAGGTCAAAAGCGGCCATGTCTTCTGCCCTTGCGGGCATTTCCTTTCACTCTCGGCTCCACGGGATGACGGACCCCACCGGGTCTTTTGTCCTTTCCAGAGCACTTAAGGGATGGGCTAGGATGCGACCGGGGCCAGCGGACTCCCGTAGACCCGTGACTTTGCAGCTTCTAACGGAGTTGCTGGGTGTGCTGCCTCGAATCACAGCCTCGGAGTTCGAGGTGGCCCCTTTTTAGTTTTGCTTTTGCCCTAGTTTTCTTTGTGGCTTTCAGGGTGAGCGAGTTAGTAGCGTGCAGTAAGTCGTCTCGTGATTCCGGTATGCTTTACAGGAATGTGCGCCTGCAGGATGGCCTGTTGCTCTGTAGGATTGTGCGGTCCAAGACAGATCAAACAGGTCGGGGTCGCTGGGTGTCCTTGGAGGCCCGGGAGGATGCGAGTGTTTGCCCGCTGCGGCTAGCGCAGGAGTATCTCCGGTTGAGGCCTTCGGGTGGCGACCAGTTGCTAGTACATGCGCACGCTGGTCCGCTGACTAAGTTCCAATTTGCTGCGGTGTTTAAGAAATGTTTGGAGGCGCTGGGCTTGCGCGGGGTGGACTTCGGTACCCATTCCTTTCGGATTGGGGCGGCTACCCATGCCGCGGCTACGGGCTCCTCCCCGGCGGCTATTCGGGAACTGGGCCATTGGAAGTCTGCCTCCTATAAGTCTTATGTTCGTTTTGATAAGATTTAGGGCGCCTGTTGCACTAACCCAAAAACTTGTTTACTCGTCAGTTTTTGAACGCTTAGCGTTCAGGAATCAAGGGTGTGAAGTGAATTTTTACATTTTCCTCCGAGGGGGCCTAATTTCAATTGGCTATTCTCTGAAGGTCCACGGGAGGTTTTTTTGAGTTTTCTCCTTCACTTGGGTTATTTCTGTTTATTGCATTTATCTAAGTTTTTTGTTCAAATTTCTGATGTTAGGGTGTTTTTCTTTTTCAGCCGTCATTGATTTTGGGGAGCAAGTGTGGCTGGTTGGCCATTCTTATATTTTTTGGGCAGCAAGTCATCCAATGGCACTTAGGGCAGCTGACGTTTTTGGGACTAGGGAGTTTCGTTGGTTAGGTGTTCGTGGTATGCTTTGGGGTGATTTGTTGCGGCTCCTTTTTCACCGTGAGCGCCATTGGGGTCGCCCCAGCTGTATTGTCCTGCGTTTGGGCAGCAATGATTTGGGCCGAGTTAAAGACATCGACTTAATTTTGTCCATTAAGGCTGATTTGGTGGCGATTCGTTGTCACTGGCCTGGAGTCCGTATTGTGTGGTCTGAGATAGTTCCGCATTTTCATTGGCGGGGTGCGGTGCGTTTCTCGGCTCTCGAAAAGGCTCGCAAGAAGGTGAATTCGGCAGTGTCGCTGTTTGTTAGGGCCATAGGTGGCGTGGCTGTCAGGCATCCTTTACTTGTGCTGCGTAATAGGCAGTTCTACAAGGAGGATGGGGTTCACCTTTCTCCGGACGGAGTTCAGGTTTTCCTGGAGGATGTTTTTGGTCCTTTTCGTTAGGGATCTTTCGTTTTTCTTGTTTGCTTGTTTGGATGGCGGTGGCGGTTTTGTTAAACCTTTGTGGCGGGAAGTCGCTACCAACCAGCAGTCAAACAGGCATAAGTGGTCATTGTGGGGCACCCTCTTTAGAAGGACGGCAGGTGTGTCCTTCCCTTGCGGGTGGACATTTAGACGTTCCCCTGTGGGAACCGAACGTTTGCCAGAGATAAGAGTGGTGAGGCCAGCACAATGCGGGTTATGCAGGAAGGAGGCGGTGTTGTTGGTTAGTCCCCTCCTTGGTTTGTTGGATTTCATCTAAGTGACTGGAGCTGGTGTCTGGTAGCGGCTTTTCCTTTGCCATCCTCCAATCTAAATTTAACTTTACAATCTAAATTAATTTCAATTTCAGTTACAATTATAGTTTAAAGAGTTGGTCAGCGATCAATAAATATCGTCTAACCTTTAACTCCAGCTACCGTGTCCGTGTCTTTATTTCAGTGTGTGTCATTTATTTTAGTGGTTCGCTATCTTAAGAAAGGTTTATGTTAATCGCAATAAAGTTATGGGCGCCTTAGATTAGCTGAAGGCTGCATAAGCCTGAGGCCATATAAGAGCCCAATTTTTTGTGATTGGTTGTTTATGACTAAGCAGTTGCTAGGTAGATTACGGTTTTCGGTTGTATTTTTCCTATAGGATTATAGGGCTGTCTGTCAAGGGTTTAGGGGTTGGTCTCAGGATAATATATAATCCATAGTCATGTGCCTCAGACTTCCTCTTGCCATTTTGTATGCCCTCCCGCCCTCCCTGATTATTTTTCAGTTGTTCTTGCCCTCTACAGTTGGCTCTTGACAGCCAGATTGGCGGGAAGTCGCTACCAACCAGCAGTCAAACAGGCATAAGTGGTCATTGTGGGGCACCCTCTATAGAAGGACGGCAGGTGTGTCCTTCCCTTGCGGGTGGACATTTAGACGTTCCCCTGCGGGAACCGAACGTTTGCCAGAGATAACAGTGGTGAGGCCAGCACAATGCGGGTTATGCAGGAAGGAGGCGGTGTTGTTGGTTAGTCCCCTCCTTGGTTTGTTGGATTTCATCTAAGTGACTGGAGCTGGTGTCTGGTAGCGGCTTTTCCTTTGCCATCCTCCAATCTAAATTTAACTTTACAATCTAAATTAATTTCAATTTCAGTTACAATTATAGTTTAAAGAGTTGGTCAGCGATCAATAAATATCGTCTAACCTTTAACTCCAGCTACCGTGTCCGTGTCTTTATTTCAGTGTGTGTCGTTTATTTTAGTGGTTCGCTAGCTTAAGAAAGGTTTATGTTAATCGCAATAAAGTTATGGGCGCCTTAGATTAGCTGAAGGCTGCATAAGCCTGAGGCCATATAAGAGCCCAATTTTTTGTGATTGGTTGTTTATGACTAAGCAGTTGCTAGGTAGATTACGGTTTTCGGTTGTATTTTTCCTATAGGATTATAGGGCTGTCTGTCAAGGGTTTAGGGGTTGGTCTCAGGATAATATATAATCCATAGTCATGTGCCTCAGACTTCCTTTTGCCATTTTGTATGCCCTCCCGCCCTCCCTGATTATTTTTCAGTTGTTCTTGCCCTCTACAGTTGGCTCTTGACAGCCAGATTGGCGGGAAGTCGCTACCAACCAGCAGTCAAACAGGCATAAGTGGTCATTGTGGGGCACCCTCTATAGAAGGACGGCAGGTGTGTCCTTCCCTTGCGGGTGGACATTTAGACGTTCCCCTGCGGGAACCGAACGTTTGCCAGAGATAACAGTGGTGAGGCCAGCACAATGCGGGTTATGCAGGAAGGAGGCGGTGTTGTTGGTTAGTCCCCTCCTTGGTTTGTTGGATTTCATCTAAGTGACTGGAGCTGGTGTCTGGTAGCGGCTTTTCCTTTGCCATCCTCCAATCTAAATTTAACTTTGCAATCTAAATTAATTTCAATTTCAATTACAATTATAGTTTAAAGAGTTGGTCAGCGATCAATAAATATCGTCTGACCTTTAACTCCAGCTACCATGTCCGTGTCTTTATTTCAGTGTGTGTCGTTTATTTTAGTGGTATGCTAGCTTAAGAAAGGTTTATGTTAATCGCAATAAAGTTATGGGCGCCTTAGATTAGCTGAAGGCTGCATAAGCCTGAGGCCATATAAGAGCCCAATTTTTTGTGATTGGTTGTTTATGACTAAGCAGTTGCTAGGTAGATTACGGTTTTCGGTTGTATTTTTCCTATAGGATTATAGGGCTGTCTGTCAAGGGTTTAGGGGTTGGTCTCAGGATAATATATAATCCATAGTCATGTGCCTCAGACTTCCTCTTGCCATTTTGTATGCCCTCCCGCCCTCCCTGATTATTTTTCAGTTGTTCTTGCCCTCTACAGTTGGCTCTTGACAGCCAGATTGGCGGGAAGTCGCTACCAACCAGCAGTCAAACAGGCATAAGTGGTCATTGTGGGGCACCCTCTATAGAAGGACGGCAGGTGTGTCCTTCCCTTGCGGGTGGACATTTAGACGTTCCCCTGCGGGAACCGAACGTTTGCCAGAGATAACAGTGGTGAGGCCAGCACAATGCGGGTTATGCAGGAAGGAGGCGGTGTTGTTGGTTAGTCCCCTCCTTGGTTTGTTGGATTTCATCTAAGTGACTGGAGCTGGTGTCTGGTAGCGGCTTTTCCTTTGCCATCCTCCAATCTAAATTTAACTTTACAATCTAAATTAATTTCAATTTCAGTTACAATTATAGTTTAAAGAGTTGGTCAGCGATCAATAAATATCGTCTAACCTTTAACTCCAGCTACCGTGTCCGTGTCTTTATTTCAGTGTGTGTCGTTTATTTTAGTGGTTCGCTAGCTTAAGAAAGGTTTATGTTAATCGCAATAAAGTTATGGGCGCCTTAGATTAGCTGAAGGCTGCATAAGCCTGAGGCCATATAAGAGCCCAATTTTTTGTGATTGGTTGTTTATGACTAAGCAGTTGCTAGGTAGATTACGGTTTTCGGTTGTATTTTTCCTATAGGATTATAGGGCTGTCTGTCAAGGGTTTAGGGGTTGGTCTCAGGATAATATATAATCCATAGTCATGTGCCTCAGACTTCCTTTTGCCATTTTGTATGCCCTCCCGCCCTCCCTGATTATTTTTCAGTTGTTCTTGCCCTCTACAGTTGGCTCTTGACAGCCAGATTGGCGGGAAGTCGCTACCAACCAGCAGTCAAACAGGCATAAGTGGTCATTGTGGGGCACCCTCTATAGAAGGACGGCAGGTGTGTCCTTCCCTTGCGGGTGGACATTTAGACGTTCCCCTGCGGGAACCGAACGTTTGCCAGAGATAACAGTGGTGAGGCCAGCACAATGCGGGTTATGCAGGAAGGAGGCGGTGTTGTTGGTTAGTCCCCTCCTTGGTTTGTTGGATTTCATCTAAGTGACTGGAGCTGGTGTCTGGTAGCGGCTTTTCCTTTGCCATCCTCCAATCTAAATTTAACTTTGCAATCTAAATTAATTTCAATTTCAATTACAATTATAGTTTAAAGAGTTGGTCAGCGATCAATAAATATCGTCTGACCTTTAACTCCAGCTACCATGTCCGTGTCTTTATTTCAGTGTGTGTCGTTTATTTTAGTGGTATGCTAGCTTAAGAAAGGTTTATGTTAATCGCAATAAAGTTATGGGCGCCTTATAGCTTTTGCAATATGTATCCACTATTTTGTTTCAGTATATCTCAAAAATGTTTTCTAAAATCTGACTCAGTGTAAGAAAAAAAAAGTTTTTAAAAACGTGCACACAAATACTTTATATATGAACTAGCAATAAAGAAAGCATTTACTGTCTGCAGTGCATTCTTAATAGTGTGATTCACTAGTGCTAGCGGCCACCATACTCATCATCGGGTATTTGTGTCTGACCTCAACAGCACACATATACTACATTTTCACATGTGTATTTGTGTCTTTGTACCAGTGTGCATTCATTTGCATTTGAACAAACATGTCCCTACAGTACTTGGCCTACATTAGAATGCTCCTTTCCTTCCCACCTCTTGAGGCAAAAGCAGTCATTTCTGCCTTATCTTACAAATCTGCAGACAGTAGGCTAGTTTTATTGTCACGTGCAGAGTGATTTCACACAAACTGATCTGGTTATCTCACTGTATCAACCTTCAATGTTCATCTCCCCAGTGCAACATGTTGTGGACGCATCTGTATTACCCCTTTTCCACCAAAAACCTGGGTAATTGAACGCGGTTTCAAGCTGTGTCATAGCGTCTTGAAACCCCGTTCACACCACAAGCTGGACCCAGGCTAGTGCCAGGTCCTCCCTCTGTTGGAGCTGGGCGATGACATGATCTCCAAGTGCCGGTGATCTGGCTTTTCCTATGCTTTTAGGATATTCCACGTCAAACTGTTTACACAGCAGACTACCCGAGTCAGTGCCATGTTTGACTCTGGTAGCTATCAGGGTCAGATTCCCGGGTAATGTGACACCGTTTTTTTTCCTCTGACCGTTTCTCAACGAAACCTTGATCCGGGTTATAAGTTTGGCAGAAAAAGGGTTATATACCCTTATAGCGTACTTACCTACTCTCTGTGACTGTGCAAGGCACTCTAGTGAAGTGGGCAGGATGGGAGATAATACCTGGAATCGCAGGTTTGTATGGAGGGTGTGGGGCTAAAATATTGTCAATTACATCAGGCAGAGCCTAATAACATGGACGAAGTGGACAGCTGCATCTCCTTTTTGGCCTTCTTTCGCAGAAGAACAAAAAGTATAGTTGTTGGAATACCCATTGATTGAAAAACAAACTAAATACAATCACGTGGGTGACACTATAGTAAGAATAATTCTCTGGCTAACTGAGTTACATATTATGGTCAGTCTTTTCTCTTCTATGGCACAATCTGTTTTATAGGTGACTTGTAGCTTTCACATATTATTTTTACAGAAAAATCTCCCCATCATATAATAGAGCTGTGAGGTGTGAGCTAGTGACAGCAATGAGTTATCCTCTGCCCCCTCTAAGACCACTTTGAGCAATGTTGGATGAATGGCCCAGTACAGATAGCAGGGTGGGCCCCACTGCCTGAGGGACGTGCCCTTTACCTTAGGCAGGGCTGACCTTGTGTGTGCCAGACTGATAGAGGAGTCCTGTCACCTATCAGCGCTGATGATCACAGCTACATATTGCATCTAATTAACAGACAGCTGTACATTATTCTGATTCACTTCTGTCTGTGAATTAAAGGCAGCTCAAACATATGGGGCACACAATCTATGCAAGCACCGAACAGAGCAGCCGAGAGCTCTCTATGCTCTGATAAATACCCCCCTGTAACTTATTACAGCTTTATTCCACTTCTAGTCTTATATTTGATCCAATAAAAATAGTCCATAGAAACATAATAACCACTTGGCCAATCTAGTCTGCCCCTTTTTACCATATGTTTACTAGAGATGAGCGCCTGAAATTTTTCGGGTTTTGTGTTTTGGTTTTGGGTTCGGTTCCGCGGCCGTGTTTTGGGTTCGAACGCGTTTTGGCAAAACCTCACCGAATTTTTTTTGTCGGATTCGGGTGTGTTTTGGATTCGGGTGTTTTTTTCCAAAAACACTAAAAAACAGCTTAAATCATAGAATTTGGGGGTCATTTTGATCCCAAAGTATTATTAACCTCAAAAACCATAATTTACACTCATTTTCAGTCTATTCTGAATACCTCACACCTCACAATATTATTTTTAGTCCTAAAATTTGCACCGAGGTCGCTGTGTGAGTAAGATAAGCGACCCTAGTGGCCGACACAAACACCGGGCCCATCTAGGAGTGGCACTGCAGTGTCACGCAGGATGTCCCTTCCAAAAAACCCTCCCCAAACAGCACATGACGCAAAGAAAAAAAGAGGCGCAATGAGGTAGCTGTGTGAGTAAGATTAGCGACCCTAGTGGCCGACACAAACACCGGGCCCATCTAGGAGTGGCACTGCAGTGTCACGCAGGATGGCCCTTCCAAAAAACCCTCCCCAAACAGCACATGACGCAAAGAAAAAAAGAGGCGCAATGAGGTAGCTGTGTGAGTAAGATTAGCGACCCTAGTGGCCGACACAAACACCGGGCCCATCTAGGAGTGGCACTGCAGTGTCACGCAGGATGGCCCTTCCAAAAAACCCTCCCCAAACAGCACATGACGCAAAGAAAAAAAGAGGCGCAATGAGGTAGCTGACTGTGTGAGTAAGATTAGCGACCCTAGTGGCCGACACAAACACCGGGCCCATCTAGGAGTGGCACTGCAGTGTCACGCAGGATGTCCCTTCCAAAAAACCCTCCCCAAACAGCACATGACGCAAAGAAAAAAAGAGGCGCAATGAGGTAGCTGTGTGAGTAAGATTAGCGACCCTAGTGGCCGACACAAACACCGGGCCCATCTAGGAGTGGCACTGCAGTGTCACGCAGGATGTCCCTTCCAAAAAACCCTCCCCAAACAGCACATGACGCAAAGAAAAAAAGAGGCGCAATGAGGTAGCTGACTGTGTGAGTAAGATTAGCGACCCTAGTGGCCGACACAAACACCGGGCCCATCTAGGAGTGGCACTGCAGTGTCACGCAGGATGTCCCTTCCAAAAAACCCTCCCCAAACAGCACATGACGCAAAGAAAAAAAGAAGCGCAATAAGGTAGCTGACTGTGTGAGTAAGATTAGCGACCCTAGTGGCCGACACAAACACCGGGCCCATCTAGGAGTGGCACTGCAGTGTCACGCAGGATGTCCCTTCCAAAAAACCCTCCCCAATCAGCACATGATGCAAAGAAAAAGAAAAGAAAAAAGAGGTGCAAGATGGAATTGTCCTTGGGCCCTCCCACCCACCCTTATGTTGTATAAACAAAACAGGACATGCACACTTTAACCAACCCATCATTTCAGTGACAGGGTCTGCCACACGACTGTGACTGATATGACGGGTTGGTTTGGACCCCCCCCAAAAAAGAAGCAATTAATCTCTCCTTGCACAAACTGGCTCTACAGAGGCAAGATGTCCACCTCATCTTCACCCTCCGATATATCACTGTGTACATCCCCCTCCTCACAGATTATCAATTCGTCCCCACTGGAATCCACCATCTCAGCTCCCTGTGTACTTTGTGGAGGCAATTGCTGCTGGTCAATGTCTCCGCGGAGGAATTGATTATAATTCATTTTAATGAACATCATCTTCTCCACATTTTCTGGATGTAACCTCGTACGCCGATTGCTGACAAGGTGAGCGGCGGCACTAAACACTCTTTCGGAGTACACACTTGTGGGAGGGCAACTTAGGTAGAATAAAGCCAGTTTGTGCAAGGGCCTCCAAATTGCCTCTTTTTCCTGCCAGTATAAGTACGGACTGTGTGACGTGCCTACTTGGATGCGGTCACTCATATAATCCTCCACCATTCTATCAATGTTGAGAGAATCATATGCAGTGACAGTAGACGACATGTCCGTAATCGTTGTCAGGTCCTTCAGTCCGGACCAGATGTCAGCATCAGCAGTCGCTCCAGACTGCCCTGCATCACCGCCAGCGGGTGGGCTCGGAATTCTGAGCCTTTTCCTCGCACCCCCAGTTGCGGGAGAATGTGAAGGAGGAGATGTTGACAGGTCGCGTTCCGCTTGACTTGACAATTTTGTCACCAGCAGGTCTTTCAACCCCAGCAGACCTGTGTCTGCCGGAAAGAGAGATCCAAGGTAGGCTTTAAATCTAGGATCGAGCACGGTGGCCAAAATGTAGTGCTCTGATTTCAACAGATTGACCACCCGTGAATCCTTGTTAAGCGAATTAAGGGCTGCATCCACAAGTCCCACATGCCTAGCGGAATCGCTCCCTTTTAGCTCCTTCTTCAATGCCTCCAGCTTCTTCTGCAAAAGCCTGATGAGGGGAATGACCTGACTCAGGCTGGCAGTGTTTGAACTGACTTCACGTGTGGCAAGTTCAAAGGGCATCAGAACCTTGCACAACGTTGAAATCATTCTCCACTGCACTTGAGACAGGTGCATTCCACCTACTATATCGTGCTCAATTGTATAGGCTTGAATGGCCTTTTGCTGCTCCTCCAACCTCTGAAGCATATAGAGGGTTGAATTCCACCTCGTTACCACTTCTTGCTTCAGATGATGGCAGGGCAGGTTCAGTAGTTTTTGGTGGTGCTCCAGTCTTCTGTACGTGGTGACTGTACGCCGAAAGTGTCCCGCAATTTTTCTGGCCACCGACAGCATCTCTTGCACGCCCCTGTCGTTTTTTAAAAAATTCTGCACCACCAAATTCAAGGTATGTGCAAAACATGGGACGTGCTGGAATTTGCCCATATTTAATGCACACACAATATTGCTGGCGTTGTCCGATGCCACAAATCCACAGGAGAGTCCAATTGGGGTAAGCCATTCCGCGATGATCTTCCTCAGTTGCCGTAAGAGGTTTTCAGCTGTGTGCGTATTCTGGAAAGCGGTGATACAAAGCGTAGCCTGCCTAGGAAAGAGTTGGCGTTTGCGAGATGCTGCTACTGGTGCCGCCGCTGCTGTTCTTGCGGCGGGAGTCCATACATCTACCCAGTGGGCTGTCACAGTCATATAGTCCTGACCCTGCCCTGCTCCACTTGTCCACATGTCCGTGGTTAAGTGGACATTGGGTACAACTGCATTTTTTAGGACACTGGTGAGTCTTTTTCTGACGTCCGTGTACATTCTCGGTATCGCCTGCCTAGAGAAGTGGAACCTAGATGGTATTTGGTAACGGGGGCACACTGCCTCAATAAATTGTCTAGTTCCCTGTGAACTAACGGCGGATACCGGACGCACGTCTAACACCAACATAGTTGTCAAGGACTCAGTTATCCGCTTTGCAGTAGGATGACTGCTGTGATATTTCATCTTCCTCGCAAAGGACTGTTGAACAGTCAATTGCTTACTGGAAGTAGTACAAGTGGGCTTACGACTTCCCCTCTGGGATGACCATCGACTCCCAGCGGCAACAACAGCAGCGCCAGCAGCAGTAGGCGTTACACGCAAGGATGCATCGGAGGAATCCCAGGCAGGAGAGGACTCGTCAGAATTGCCAGTGACATGGCCTGCAGGACTATTGGCATTTCTGGGGAAGGAGGAAATTGACACTGAGGGAGTTGGTGGGGTGGTTTGCGTGAGCTTGGTTACAAGAGGAAGGGATTTACTGGTCAGTGGACTGCTTCCGCTGTCACCCAAAGTTTTTGAACTTGTCACTGACTTATTATGAATGCGCTGCAGGTGACGTATAAGGGAGGATGTTCCGAGGTGGTTAACGTCCTTACCCCTACTTATTACAGCTTGACAAAGGGAACACACGGCTTGACACCTGTTGTCCGCATTTCTGGTGAAATACCTCCACACCGAAGAGCTGATTTTTTTGGTATTTTCACCTGGCATGTCAACGGCCATATTCCTCCCACGGACAACAGGTGTCTCCCCGGGTGCCTGACTTAAACAAACCACCTCACCATCAGAATCCTCCTGGTCAATTTCCTCCCCAGCGCCAGCAACACCCATATCCTCCTCATCCTGGTGTACTTCAACACTGACATCTTCAATCTGACTATCAGGAACTGGACTGCGGGTGCTCCTTCCAGCACTTGCAGGGGGCGTGCAAATGGTGGAAGGCGCATGCTCTTCACGTCCAGTGTTGGGAAGGTCAGGCATCGCAACCGACACAATTGGACTCTCCTTGTGGATTTGGGATTTCAAAGAACGCACAGTTCTTTGCGGTGCTTTTGCCAGCTTGAGTCTTTTCAGTTTTCTAGCGAGAGGCTGAGTGCTTCCATCCTCATGTGAAGCTGAACCACTAGCCATGAACATAG
Organism: Pseudophryne corroboree; assembly: GCF_028390025.1. Classification (NCBI taxonomy): domain Eukaryota; kingdom Metazoa; phylum Chordata; class Amphibia; order Anura; family Myobatrachidae; genus Pseudophryne; species Pseudophryne corroboree. The sequence continues at coordinate 300,771,471 of NC_086446.1, forward strand.
GCCAGGGCCTCAGCCGTTCCTTGCCACTCCGTGTGGTAAATGGCATATTGGCAAGTTTACGCTTCTCCTCCGACAATTTTATTTTAGGTTTTGGAGTCCTTTTTTTACTGATATTTGGTGTTTTGGTTTTGACATGCTCTGTACTATGCCATTGGGCATCGGCCTTGGCAGACGACGTTGCTGGCATTTCATCGTCTCGGCCATGACTAGTGGCAGCAGCTTCAGCACGAGGTGGAAGTGGATCTTGATCTTTCCCTAATTTTGGAACCTCAACATTTTTGTTCTCCATATTTTAATAGGCACAACTAAAAGGCACCTCAGGTAAACAATGGAGATGGATGGATTGGATACTAGTATACAATTATGGACGGGCTGCCGAGTGCCGACACAGAGGTAGCCACAGCCGTGAACTACCGCACTGTACTGTGTCTGCTGCTAATATATAGACTGGTTGATAAAGAGATAGTATACTCGTAACTAGTATGTATGTATAAAGAAAGAAAAAAAAACCACGGTTAGGTGGTATATACAATTATGGACGGGCTGCCGAGTGCCGACACAGAGGTAGCCACAGCCGTGAACTACCGCACTGTACTGTGTCTGCTGCTAATATATAGACTGGTTGATAAAGAGATAGTATACTCGTAACTAGTATGTATGTATAAAGAAAGAAAAAAAAACCACGGTTAGGTGGTATATACAATTATGGACGGGCTGCCGAGTGCCGACACAGAGGTAGCCACAGCCGTGAACTACCGCACTGTACTGTGTCTGCTGCTAATATATAGACTGGTTGATAAAGAGATAGTATACTCGTAACTAGTATGTATGTATAAAGAAAGAAAAAAAAACCACGGTTAGGTGGTATATACAATTATGGACGGGCTGCCGAGTGCCGACACAGAGGTAGCCACAGCCGTGAACTACCGCACTGTACTGTGTCTGCTGCTAATATATAGACTGGTTGATAAAGAGATAGTATACTCGTAACTAGTATGTATGTATAAAGAAAGAAAAAAAAACCACGGTTAGGTGGTATATACAATTATGGACGGGCTGCCGAGTGCCGACACAGAGGTAGCCACAGCCGTGAACTACCGCACTGTACTGTGTCTGCTGCTAATATATAGACTGGTTGATAAAGAGATAGTATACTCGTAACTAGTATGTATGTATAAAGAAAGAAAAAAAAACCACGGTTAGGTGGTATATACAATTATGGACGGGCTGCCGAGTGCCGACACAGAGGTAGCCACAGCCGTGAACTACCGCACTGTACTGTGTCTGCTGCTAATATATAGACTGGTTGATAAAGAGATAGTATACTCGTAACTAGTATGTATGTATAAAGAAAGAAAAAAAAACCACGGTTAGGTGGTATATACAATTATGGACGGGCTGCCGAGTGCCGACACAGAGGTAGCCACAGCCGTGAACTACCGCACTGTACTGTGTCTGCTGCTAATATAGACTGGTTGATAAAGAGATAGTATACTCGTAACTAGTATGTATGTATAAAGAATGAAAAAAAAACCACGGTTAGGTGGTATATACAATTATGGACGGGCTGCCGAGTGCCGACACAGAGGTAGCCACAGCCGTGAACTACCGCACTGTACTGTGTCTGCTGCTAATATATAGACTGGTTGATAAAGAGATAGTATACTCGTAACTAGTATGTATGTATAAAGAAAGAAAAAAAAACCACGGTTAGGTGGTATATACAATTATGGACGGGCTGCCAAGTGCCGACACAGAGGTAGCCACAGCCGTGAACTACCGCACTGTACTGTGTCTGCTGCTAATATAGACTGGTTGATAAAGAGATAGTATACTACTAATATTATATACTGGTGGTCAGGTCACTGGTCACTAGTCACACTGGCAGTGGCACTCCTGCAGCAAAAGTGTGCACTGTTTAATTTTAATATAATATTATGTACTCCTGGCTCCTGCTATAACCTATAACTGGCACTGCAGTAGTGCTCCCCAGTCTCCCCCACAATTATAAGCTGTGTGAGCTGAGCAGTCAGACAGATATATAATATATATAGATGATGCAGCACACTGGCCTGAGCCTGAGCAGTGCACACAGATATGGTATGTGACTGACTGAGTCACTGTGTGTATCGCTTTTTTCAGGCAGAGAACGGATATATTAAATAAACTGCACTGTGTGTCTGGTGGTCACTCACTATATAATATATTATGTACTCCTGGCTCCTGCTATAACCTATAACTGGCACTGCAGTAGTGCTCCCCAGTCTCCCCCACAATTATAAGCTGTGTGAGCTGAGCAGTCAGACAGATATATATAATATTATATATAGATAATAGATGATGCAGCACACTGGCCTGAGCCTGAGCAGTGCACACAGATATGGTATGTGACTGAGTCACTGTGTGCTGTGTATCGCTTTTTTCAGGCAGAGAACGGATTATATTATGTACTCCTGGCTCCTGCTATAACCTATAACTGGCACTGCAGTAGTGCTCCCCAGTCTCCCCCACAATTATAAGCTGTGTGAGCTGAGCAGTCAGACAGATATATATAATATTATATATAGATAATAGATGATGCAGCACACTGGCCTGAGCCTGAGCAGTGCACACAGATATGGTATGTGACTGAGTCACTGTGTGCTGTGTATCGCTTTTTTCAGGCAGAGAACGGATTATAAATAAAAGTGGTGGTCACTGGTCACTATCAGCAAAACTCTGCACTGTACACTACTGAGTACTCCTAATGCTCCCCAAAATTAGTAAATCAAGTGTCTCTCTAATCTATTCTAATTCTAAACGGAGAGGACGCCAGCCACGTCCTCTCCCTATCAATCTCAATGCACGTGTGAAAATGGCGGCGACGCGCGGCTCCTTATATAGAATCCGAGTCTCGCATTAGAATCCGAGCCTCGCGAGAATCCGACAGCGTCATGATGACGTTCGGGCGCGCTCGGGTTAGCCGAGCAAGGCGGGAAGATCCGAGTCGCTCGGACCCGTGAAAAAAAACATGAAGTTCTGGCGGGTTCGGATTCAGAGAAACCGAACCCGCTCATCTCTAATGTTTACCTCAAACCTTATTTGATCTTTATTTCTTTGCAAGAATAGCCTTATGTCTATCCCATGCATGTTTAAATTGCTCTACTGTATTAGCCTCTACCACCCCTGATGGGAGGCTATTCTACTTGTCCACTCTTCTTTCTGTGAAGTAATTTTTCCTCAAATTTGAACCTACCTCCTCCCAGTCTCAGTGCGTGTCCTCATGTTCTAACACTTCTCTTCATTTGAAGAATGTTTCCCTCCTGGACTTTGTTAAAACCCTTGATACAGTATATATAAAAATTTCTATCATATCCCCCTTTCCCTTCTCTGCTCCAAACTATACATATTGAGATTTGTTAGTCTTTCTGGGTATGTTTTGTGATGTAGGCCATGCACAGTGGCGTAACTACCATAGGTGCAGGGGGTGCAGCTGCTGTGGGGTCCGGGATGCCTGCAGGGCCCACCGCTCCCTGCACCCAGTCACGCTGCAGCACAGTGCAAGATTCCCAGGCCCAGTATTTTCTCGAAGACTGGGCCACCGAGAACCAGCCAGAGCTGCCAAAGTGAACTACGACCCACCCAAGACTGCCAGCAGACCCTGAGTGGCTCCGATCTCACCGCCACAGGATCTGGGAGCTGTGATACGGCTTCCACTGCCACCCATCACTCACCAGGCCCTCTGTCGCTTTTCCCACACCCAACCTGCCTGCCTCTCTCCTGCTCCTGACCCGCTTTGGAAATTGGACTGCCACCTCTCCACCCACTGTGTGCTTCTCCAGCCCGGCTCCTTGTAGCTGCTTCCTTTTCCCGTCTGGCTCCACAAAGCGGTGTGATGCAAGTGACCTGTATCCTGGCTGTCTCTCCAGCACCTCTTGAAGCTTGGCTTACATTCTGATCCCTACCGGAGGTTCCCTGGACACAACCTACACCATCAGTGTGTGACAAATCTCTCCACACCACTGCCAGACCGACCTGCTGGAACTGTGGGTGCTGTGATACGGCAGGTGGCAGTCAGCTTGAACTGCTGTCAAATTCTCCCTTTTGCTCTTAGTATCAGTGCACCACTTAAGACCCGGGACCTACACCTCTCACCCGAACTTCATGCCTGGCTTCCTGACCCCGCTGGTGAGTGTGCCTTAAGCTCCTGGGGAGGAAGGGGGGTGCAGCTCCCCCCCCCCCCCCCACACACACACACACACACTCCTTGTCGTTGTCACAGAGCATGGGTAGGGGGCCTTTAAAACTTTTGCTATGGGGCCCACAAAGTTCTAGTTATGCCACTGGCCATGCACCATTTTACTTGCCCTTCTTTGTACAGTCTCTAATAGATTAATATCCTTCTGAAGATACGGCCTCCAGAATTGAACACAGTATTCTAGAATTGAAGGGCGTGCCAATGACCTATACAGTGCAATTATTTCTTCTTTCTTTGTGCTTCCGATTCCTTTCCATATGCAACCAAGCATCTGACTAGCCTTCCTCATTGCCTTGTTACATTGCTTACCTGCCTTTAAGCCACCTGAAATAGTGACTCCTAGATCCCTTTCCTCCTCAGTAGTTTCCAGTATAGTGCCATTAATACTATATTTAGCGTTTGGATTTTTGAGACCCAAGTGCATGATTTTGCATCTTTTGATATTAAACAGTAATTGCCATGCTATTGACCATTCCTTTAGTCTACCTAGATCATCAAAAATTTGTTTTACCCCTACTGGTGTGTCTACGCTGTTGCATACATTTTATGTAATCTGCAAAATGGCATACTTATCCTTTAATGCCATTTGCAATGTCACCAATAAAGATATTAAAAAGCACAGGTCCAAATACAGATCCCTGTGGTACCCCACTTGTAACATGTGCCTCCTGTGAATGCACTCCATTTACAACAACAATCAGTTTTCTATCCTGCAACCAAGATCATATCCATTCAACCATCTTAGTAACCAATCCCATGCTTTCGAGTTTATTTAGCAGTCTGCAATGTGGGATAGTGTCAAAAGCCTTACTGAAGTCTAGATAAGCTATATCTACTGCCCTACCTTTACCTATTACTTTAGTCACATAGTCAAAAAAGTCAATAAGGTTTGTTTGACATGATCTCCCCCCAGTGAATACATGCTGTTTTGGATCCTGTAAATTTCTGTATTTGAGATAATCTACAATTCTTTCTTTTAAAAGTGTTTCCATCAATGTCCTACTACTGATGTAAGGCTCACTGGTTAGAAGTTGCTTGCCTCTTCCTTGCTTCCACTTTTGTGCGGTGGGACTACGTTCGCTCTTTTCCAGTCCTCTGGAATTAATCCTGTAGCTAGTGACTGGTTGGATAATTCTGTTAGTGGTGCTACCAGAACCCCTTTAAGCTCTTTTAGTATCCTTGTAAGTATCCCATCTGGCCCCATTGATTTATCCACTTTCAGCATTGAGAGTTCTGTTAGGATCTTCTCCTCTGTAAATGTACTTGTTTCATTTTTCTGAATATCTCTGCAACTTAACTGTGGCTCCTTCCCCTCTCTTTCAGTAGTGAATACGGAGCAAAAATTATTATTAAGATGATCTATTACAGTGTCTCGCTCAATAAGACTCCCTGTCTCTTTTTTAAGTCTTATTATTCTGCCTTTTGTTTTTCTCCTTTTGCTTATATACCTAAAAAAAGATTTGCCTTCTTTACCCACTGCCTGGGCCATTTTCTCCTCAGCTTGTGTCCATCTGATTACCTTCTTAGTCTCCTTCTGTATAACGAATTTACTTCTAGTCCGGCACTCTCATCTAAGAGATGTCAACGTCTGGGGTGTTCTTCAGAGAAGCCAGTTGTAACCGGTTACTCCTAGTATATCCTCAAAGTCCACTTGTACAGTAGAAAGAAGGCACTCTCCATATAGTGATTATTAGAATTTTGACATCTTTATTTCATACAGGGTAATTCATTCATATTGTAGTCAACGTTTCAATTCTTATGCAGAATCCTTATCAAGGCTTACTATATAATTTATATACACCGAAAATAACAGAACATATTCTAAGCATCATATTGCCTCCCAGGCCCTAAACGTTAGGTTTAAAAAAAAAAACATATATGTAAACAGGGTGTTCATGTATCTGTTCATAGAGTGTTCAGGCATATGCATCAGTATAGGCATATACATATTATTTCACAAGTACATAGCTTTTACTGCTAATTAGTTAAATGGACTCCATATAATCACTATCAGATCTTTAGTGCAGCATACTAATCATGAAGCTATAACTTGGTAGATGAGTTTCATATTCACAACCAAACAACTGATACTAATGGTGAAGTCAATTACTAGTAGCTACACTGTTACACAGCCTAGCACCAATACCTAGTTACATCCATATAGAGCTCCATTGTGGATAAATATAAGCAGAACTTACATACCTCCTTGTAATGGTCATATGTAGTGGTAAATGCTCAATTATCTTAGTGATATCACTCAGGTGCTTGCAAGGGAGGGGTATTTCTAAGCAAGAAAAAAAAGCATTTTGTTTCCCCCAGCACCCTGAATGATAACAGTAACCACATTTAAATCCTACACAATATTAGAATTCAGAGATCTTGGTTACATATATTTGCGCAAATGTATGTTACTCCTTGTAATGGTATCAGGTCATCCTGTCATGCTGTGTGTTCCCCATTGCCAAGTGTAGCTATTGATGATGGTCGTGACTGGAAGTGCTTTCTGGACTGGAAGTAAGTGTATATACTCACTTGGGCACTTAATAACAGCTTTGTTCTACACTCAATTTGTTTAAGGGCTGGCGATTAGCTATTGCTGGTATTAGGGGTCACAAAATATTATCCATTAGGTGTGATTGAATACATATTCAGTATGACCGGAAGTGTTGCATAGGCACCGGACCGGAAGTGGCCAGGTGCCGGGACCGGAAGTGGGGTATCACACGTGGTTGTATTGAAACTATACCTGCAGGAAGTGTGGCGGCGGCCATACCCGGAAGTGTGGTGCTGTCCTAATACAGGAATTTGGGCACCAGTAGTGGATCTTTATCATTACTGTGGATCACACTGGCGTAATAAACATTAGTTGATCACTAAGGATGTAATTATAGATAAGCCCTTTCCTCTATGTTATGGCAATATTTATTTATACACTTGGATTCTATATAAAGATTTATGCTAATAATAACCCATTAAAGTGAGCCTGGGACACAACTTAAACACTCGTATAAGCAGTATATATGCAACATAAATGGCTCTAGAGTATAACTGGCATATATGTCATATCTCCTACAACATATAGATAAGCTGAAGGCTGCATAAGCCTGAAGCCATATAAGAGTTCAATTTTTTGTGATTGGTTGGTGGTGACTAAGCAGTTGCTAGGCAGATCAGTGTGTTCTGGGGTATTTTTCCTATAGGATTATAGGGCTGTCCATCAAGAGGGTAGGGGTTGGTCTTGGAATAATATATAAGCCATGGTCATATGACTCAGACTTCCTCTTGCCATTTTGGAATGCTCTTGCCATGTGGACAGCTAAGTGGCAAAGGCTCTGTGCCTGTTTTTATTTATTTGTCTTATGGTTCTATGTGTTACACTCATTGTGTTATTACTCCCCCCCCCCCTTTTGTTGCATCTTTTCCCCCTCCCTCTCCTTTCCGTTTTTCCCCCTTCTAAGGTGTCTCGTCCCCGCAGGGACGCTCCCCCCCTCCCATCGCCAAGGTAGGCCGCGGGTGCACGGTGCTTGCGTGCACGGAGCGCGGCCTCCTCTTCTTGGTCCCCGCGCCTCTGCATCCCAGCGGGGTCGGGCGCTGCGGCCCGTGCCGCTCTACTCCAGCTTGCCCAACCTGCTGGCGCGCTGCCCCGGGTGGCGACTCTTACAGGCAGCGGTCGCCGGGATCGAGTCCGGCGGCCGTTGATCTGCGGCGGCTCCCCTCACCTGATCAGATGGCTCCGGGTGCATCCCTCGCCTCCTCCCCCGTTTTCGACTCTGGCCAGCGGCGCCGGGGCCCACGCGGCACCCGGCGTCCTGGGGCGGGCTGTGGGGGGGGGGGGGCGGCTGCTGCAAGGGGATACTATGTCAACGGGGCAACAGGTCTTCCCTGTGCCCCTGGGTTTGTTTTTACGGGTGGGGGTAAGGGAGCGGGTGCCCGTGGTGAGTTTGGGGGGGGGGTTTGCACGGGGGGTGCCTGTCTCCCCATGCTGCTACGGGGCTGGGGTTCCCGGCCGGGAGGTTTACGGGAATTTTAGTTTTCGACCCCGACCGCTGGCACCTTCTCTGGGCGGGGTTCTGGCCCCCTCCCTGCGGTTGTCGCAGGGTTTGGCGACACAGCGAGGGTACGTCCTTTGCGCGCTATCCTCTGGGGGGGGCGGATTTGCTTCCTGCGGGGTGTGTTTTTGACGGGCTCCCATATGTTCCCTCATGGGGTTCCCCAGCTTGCACATAGGGGCGGGTGGGTTTTTGGTGTCTGCGGTACGGTCACCGCGGGCCGGGTCCCGGGGTTTTCCTTCCGGGGCCCCGTGGCACATAGAGGTTCCCCTTCGCCCGCAGCGGGCGCGCTGCAGGGTCCCCTTTCCATTGGGAGGTTGCTTTCTTCTGCGCCCTCCTATGGTTTAATTGTTTCATCACCTGCCGGGCGTGATCTGCTGGCTGAAGGTGTCCTCCCAGGCCTCCCTGGCTGACTCCCACCTTTGGCCGGTCCCTCCTTCCCCCCGTCCACTCTGGACCACCCGTTCCACCCCCTCCGGTGGCGCAGCCATTCCCCACCTCGTTCCCGGCGGCGCTTTGTTTCACAGCATTTCCTGTTCCCTGTTCGTGTCCCCTCTTTTCTTTCCAGCTGCGGGTTTTCCGGGACCGGGCGTCATCAGTACCGCGGGTGGCGGGTCGAAGGTCGGGAGTAGGTTCGGTGTCGGTGGCTGCAGGAGATGTTTCGGGCGGGATCGTCATCATCTGGAGTGGTTCCGGGTTCTTCAGGTAACGGTGAGCAAGCTGTTTCTTTCCTTAGCATTGTTATAGTGGGTTACCTCGGTTTGCACCGGGCGCCCGCGTAAATTACCTTGCTTAATGCGCGTCGCGCGGCTGCGGGAGTGGGTATGTGAGGGTACCGGTAGCTACGGGCATGTCGGCTCCCTGTATTTTGTGAGCAGGTTCATGATGCTATGTCGGAGGTTAGAGGCAGTGCGGACGGTGTTATCGCGGAATTGCTACCACTTTGGTTACAGAATGGCGGCGGTGGCTTAGTCCGTATCCCGGGGGGTCAGTCGCAGTTCCGGGTGGTAGTTTCAGTCATGTTTTTATGGTCAGCAGTGGTATAACGGTTACAGGGTATGCCTGCAATCGTGGGAAGGGTACGCTGACAGCGGCTGGGGCACAAGTGTGGGCCCTATGCCGTTTTTTCCCCTCTTCCCTACTTGGGCATCTCCCCCTTAAGGTTGATGCCCGAGAGGACTACGGGCGAGTCCTCCTCATCCAGCGTTTGGTTGTGATACGTAGATCCTTAGGTCGATGGTTCGTTTCCAGGCTTGAAGGAAAGTTTGGGTTCTGTTGGGGTCTCCATTCCCTAGGCCGTGCGTAGGGTGAGTATCAGTCTTTCAGCAGGCCCGGCTTTTTGTTCGGGACGGTGGTCCTGGTTGCCCCTTTTGGCTAAATTTGTACGTGGAATCGGATTTTCATCCCTTCCCCCGCTCCCCTATTTACTTTCAGGTTATGCGATGGTTTTCAGGTTTGCAGGTTCCTGCCACTGGTTTTTTCTGGCTCGTGCCTAGGGTTAGAAATTCGGCTCTGCCTTTCTTTGGGGCATACTAGCTGCCTCAGGCACCCCGGTTTCTCAACACCGGGCCGGTTTTTTCTCTTTGTGGGTCCGGGAGACGGTCGGTTTCAGCAATACTTTTGTTGATTGCCAGGTCAATGCATAGGTTGGGAGTTCCTGCCTTAACGGGAGCGGATTTGTTCTCTCTGAGCGCCGGTTGCCTAATGCGTGCGGCACTGGCCACCCAGGCAGGGATGGTGGGTTTTGGTCCCATATGGGATGGAAGGCATTATGGCAACCGTCTCATCTCTAATGTTGATATTTTCACGGTGGCGGGCGCTGCCACCTCCCCGCTGGTAACGTACAGGAACTTTTGGGTTTGATTAAGAATGCTTGGAACAGCGCTGAGTTCGGATTACGCAGTTTCGGTCGTTGCTTGCCCTTCAGGTTCGCGGTCAGGTTTTTTGCCCAGGGGTGGACCGCCAGGTAGCATCACGCGTTCACCCCTCCCGCGGGATCAGATATGATTTGCGGGTTGGTTTTCACTCCTGGAGTCGTTCTACGGGAGGTTTTTGCAGTTTAATTGGGGGCTGCTCCTTGGCCTCCCTCCCGGTCCCCCGGGATTTCTTTGGGAACCTTCGGCTGTGGTAAATTGTTTCCTATCTGGATAGCCTTGGTATTGTGGCCTGCAGGTTCGTGGTTAAGGGACTGTAGCCTGGGGTGTTCACACTATTAACGATCAGCTTCCTTACACCCAGGCGTTGAGACTGCCGCGTCATCTGCTTGTTCGCTTGCGCCGCAGTATTGCTTTCGGGTAGCTGTTCTGGCCAGGCATGCGTTAGCTCCTTCTTCGCTTAGGGCTGTGGCAGCCGGTTTTTTCAGTAGGTTTCTACAATGGGGGTGTCCCTGGTGGACGGTTTTAATGGCTCTCGTGGGGTAGGACGATCTGGGAAGTAGGTCCATGGCAGCCATGTCTTCTGCCTTGCTAGCATTTCCTTCAGTTCCAGGCCGCAAGGGCTGGCAGATCCCGCCGGGTATTGCTCTCCTTTCATAAGCGCTTCAGGAGGGGGCTAGGGTGTGCCCCGCGCCTGCGATTAACTGGGCCTGTTACGTTGCAATTTGGTCGGAGATGCTGGGTGCGCGGCCTCGTGTAACCGGATCAGTCTTTCGGCGTGGCCCCCCCCTTTTTAGTTTGGCCTTTGCCTTGGCTTTCTTACGAGGCTTTGATTAGGCTAAGGGTAGCAAGCAGCGAGGCGTCGCGGGATTCCTGCGCCTGATCCGTTACGGCGTGTGGCAGGATGGGCTGTGGCTCTGCGGCTTGTGCAGTACGAGTAGGATCAGACAACTTGGGGTCGCTGGGTGTCCTTGGAGGCCCTGGAGGATGTGGGGGTCTGCCCGCTGTGCATGGCGCATGAGTATACATGGGCCTCCAGGGGAGGGGGCGACCAGTTGCTGATACAAGCGCTCGCTGGTCCTCTCACTAAGGTACAGTGTTGCGGCTGTGTTTGGGTTCGGTACCCATTCCTTGCAGAAGGGGGCTGCTGACCATGCGGCAGCCACATGGTCGACCCCGGCAGCTTTTCAGGGGGGAGGTTGCTGTGCGGCAGCTACAGGGGCCTCCACAGCAGCTATTCAGGAGCTGAACCGTTGGCGTTATACTTCTTAGGTCCTATTCCTGGCGGATGGGGGAGGCGGCCATGCGGCATCCACAGGGGCCTCCACAGCAGCTATTCAGGTGCTGGGCCGTTGGAAATGTACGTGTTAGGGCCTACTCCTTACGGATTGGGGTGGCTACATGGGGGCAGCCACGGGGTCCTCCGCGGCAGCTGTTAAGGAGCAGGGCTGTTGGGGGTGTGCTTATTATAGGCCCTATCCATGGCGGACTGGGGAGGCTGACCATGCGGCAGCTACAGTGTTCTCCACGACAGCGGTTTCAGGAGCAGGGTCGCTGGGGGGGATGCTTGTTGCAGGTCCTGTTTCCGGGCCGATTGGGGTGGCTGCTATGCAGCGGCCGCGGGGTCCCCCTTGGCAGCGGTTCCAGTGCTGGGACGTTGGTGGTATACTTTTTAGGTCCTGTTTACTTGTAGAGAGGAGAGGCTGTCAGGCGGCAACCACAGGGTCCTCCCCGGCGGTTGTTTAGGAGCTGGGGCGGTGGAGGTTACTCCTTATAGGTCCTGTTCCTTGTGGATTGGGGTGGCTGCTGGGCGGCAGTCACAGGGTCCCCCACGGCAACGGTCCAGGATCTAGGGCATTCCTTGCGGATGGGGGTGGCTACCATGCGGCAGCCACGGGGTCCACCGCCGCAGCTATTAAGGAGGCGGTCCGCTGGAGGTATATTTGTCTTTTAGATCCATTCCTGGTGGAAGGGGGGTGGCTGCCGTGCGGCAGGCATAGGGTCCCCCTCGGGCGCTATTCATGGGGTGGTTCGTTGGAGATATACTTCTTAGGTCCTATTCCATACGGATGGGGGTGGCTACCATGCGGAAGCCACAGGTTCATCCATGGTGGCGATGAAGGATGTGGGCCGTTGGAGGTATACTTTTTGGGTCCTATTCCTTGCGGATGGGGGTGGCTACCGTGCGGCAGCCACAGGGTCCTCCACGGCAGCTGTTCAGGAGGTGCTCCGTGGAGGGAGGCTTACTATAAGCCTTCTGCATGTGGATAATGTTTAGTTGCATCTGTTGTGCTAACCCAAAAACTTGTTTACCCGTCGGTTTTTGAACAAGTAGCGTTCAGGAATCGAGGGTGTGAAGTAAATTTTTAAATTTTCCTCCGAGGGGGCCTAATTACAATTGGCTCATCAAAGGTCCACGGGAGGTTTTTTGAGTTTTCTCCTTCACTTGGGTTAGTTCTGTTATCTGTCACTTGGTTTTCCTATGTGATATCTGTCAGTGATGATTTCAGGGTGTTTTTCTTTTGCAACCGTCGAAGGTTGAACGGGAATGGCTGGTTTGGCCACTCTTACATTTTTGGCGGCAGGGCATTACTTGGCGCAGAGGACAGCTGATGTTTTGGGTTACGGCTTTTAGGTGGTCAGGCATCCTCTGCTGGTACTGCGTCAGCCGCAGTTTCCACAAGGGGTGAAGGCGTTTCGTCTTCTCCGGCTAAAATTTGGCAGGTTTTGTCTTACCTGGGGTTCTGGTCCTTTTAGTTAGTTTTCTCCTTTACTGGTTTTTATTGGTTTGGATGGCGGGGCGGTTTGTTAAACCTTTGTGGCGGGAAGTCGCTACCAACCAGTGGTCAGATGGGCATAAGTGGTCATTGTGGGGCACCCTCTTTAGAAGGACGGCAGGTGTGTCCTTACCTTGCGGTTGGACATTTAGACGTTCCCCTGCGGGAACCGAACGTTTGCCAGAGAAAGAGGGGTGAGGCCTGCACAATGCGGGTTATGCAGGGAGGAGGCGGGGTTTGGTGTACTCCCCTCCTTGGTGGTTGGATTTCATCCAATGGACTGGAGCTGGTGTCTGGTAGCGACTGGTCCTGTTGCCATCCTCCAATATAAAATCAATTCAATTACAATTATAGTTTAAAGAACAGGTTAGCGATCAATAAATATCGTCTGGCCTTTAACTACAGCTAACCGTGTCCGTGTCGTTATTTTAGTGTGTCGTTATTTTAGTGATAAGCTAGCTTAAAGAAGTGTTTATGTCAATCGCAATAAAATTATGGGCGCCTTAGATAAGCTGAAGGCTGCATAAGCCTGAAGCCATATAAGAGTCCAATTTTTTGTGATTGGTTGGTGGTGACTAAGCAGTTGCTAGGCATATCAGTGTGTTCTGGGGTATTTTTCCTATAGGATTATAGGGCTGTCCATCAAGAGGGTAGGGGTTGGTCTTGGAATAATATATAAGCCATGGTCATATGACTCAGACTTCCTCTTGCCATTTTGGAATGCCCTCCCGCCCGCCCTGATCATAATTTTATGTTAATTTTAATTTTCCTACATCTTGTTTTTCTCGGTGGGCTATTGACAGCCAGACTGGCGGGAAGTCGCTACCAACCAGCGGTCAGATGGGCATAAGTGGTCATTGTGGGGCACCCTCTTTAGAAGGACGGCAGGTGTGTCCTTACCTTGCGGTTGGACATTTAGACGTACCCCTGCGGGAACCGAACGTTTGCCAGAGAAAGAGGGGTGAGGCCTGCACAATGCGGGTTATGCAGGGAGGAGGCGGGGTTTGGTGTACTCCCCTCCTTGGTGGTTGGATTTCATCCAATGGACTGGAGCTGGTGTCTGGTAGCGACTGGTCCTGTTGCCATCCTCCAATATAAAATCAATTCAATTACAATTATAGTTTAAAGAACAGGTCAGCGATCAATAAATATCGTCTGGCCTTTAACTACAGCTAACCGTGTCCGTGTCGTTATTTTAGTGTGTCGTTATTTTAGTGATAAGCTAGCTTAAAGAAGTGTTTATGTCAATCGCAATAAAATTATGGGCGCCTTATACATATAGAAATAAATATATATTATTTATACAAGCAGTAACTGATTTAGTAAGAGAAATATATTGTAGGGCTTGTTCTTGGTCAGCCCTTTTGGTTGGACTGTATCAAGTCTATAGATCCATTCACTCTCTCTCCGCTTGAGTGCAAGTACTCTATCTCCCCCTCTTTCTGGGGGCGGAATCCAATCAATAATCCTGTGCTGATATTTGGTGTCCCTTTTCATTAAAGTGTCTGGCCACAGGTTTATCAGATGTTCCTGTTTGCATCACTGTACGTATTGATAGCCTATGGTTGGCCATCCTATCTCTGAAGAACCTCATTGTCAGGCCCACATAATAAAGACCGCAAGGGTAAGTCAATACAAATATGACATGATCTTGTTTGCAATGTAGGCGCCATTTGATTTTTATATTCCTACCACTGTGGGGGAGGTGCAAATGATGGGCCAGGCATAAGTGCATTGCCTGTGGTACATCCACCGCACCGATAACAGCCAGGTCATGCTCTCATCAGGTCGATTAGTGCTAGATATTTTTCAGGGTTTAAGTCTGGCCTAAGTAGCATTTGTTTTAAGTTAGGTCCTCTTTTATATGCCATCAGTGGTGGCTCTGTTTTATGAAATGGAAGTTTGGGGTCAATTGTACAATGGGCCAATGTTTCTTGACAATCTTATGTTGGCTGTTGACTTGTTGTCATATTCCGTGACAAAGATAGGTCTCGTCAACGGTGTCAATTGGTTGTTCATATTTCGACCTTGCTTTTTGTAAGCAGTGTTTGAGTAATTTTTTAGAGTTCCCTCGTCCCTCAAATCTATTAATTTCTCCAATATTTTTTCTTGTCCAGCCTCTAAGGTGTTATTTATTAATACTCGCAAGTATTGCGATATAGGTAGACTGTCCTTCAGTTTCACCGGATGATGGCTAGTTGGCATTAGGCATGTATTCCTGTCTGTAGACTTGCAGTACAAGGTAGTTTGTAGTTTATTGTCTTGCTTGAATACCATGATATTTAAGAAGTTGATGTTACTATCAGTCATGTTAGAGAATTTAATTAGGGAATTGAGAGCATTCAATTCCTCCACCATCTGCTTGAAGTCATTTTCAGTGCCATCCCGTAGGATGAATATGTCATCAATAACCTTTTTGTAGAATTTTATCTGGTGACCATAAATGGGTAGTATGTTGTGTTCCTCATATTGGGCCATAAAAAGGTTAGCATATGCTGGGGCTAGATTGAAGCCCATGGCTGTCCCAGACTTTTGCATGTAGTATGTTTGTTTGTATTTAAAATAATTATTACTCAAGACAAGTTTTGCTAATGACACAACAAATTCAACAGGTGGTGTAGTTTTATGTCCTAGGTTGAGTGCAGTTTGTATTGCTTCCAGGCCTTCTAGGTCTGGGATCACGGTATAGAGTGATGAAACGTCCATTGTGGCCAGTATTAGATTATTAGTGTTGCTGACAGTACTTAACTTGGTGAGAAAATCACTAGTATATTTGAAATAGCTAGCTGTATTTTGAACTAGTGGCTGTAAATGATAGTCCACAAAGACCACTAGGGGCTGTAATATACAGCCTCTGGACGAAATTATGGGCCTCTCAGGTTGGTTTGTCATCGTCTTATATATTTATGGGGTGGTGTATAGTCAGGTGTATTGGTTTCTCAGTGATCAGGTAAACAAACGTGGCTGTATCTATCCAGCCGGCTGTAAGGGCTTGTGTCCATACACTATACACCCTGAGTTTTACTTCCCTAATCGGGTTACATGTTAATTTCTCATATGTGTGAATGTCATTAAGTTGGCTTAGTATCTCTTGATCATACTGTGTCCAGTCCTGGACTAGAATAGCACCACCTTTGTCCGCTGGTCTAATTATGATTTGATTGTTCAGTTTAAGTTGTCTGAGCGCTACCTTTTCTTCCTTAGATAAATTATCATAAACTTTGTCTTTGGTCACTGTTCTGATGTCATGATTGACTAGTCATAAGTAAGTTTTCAGGCTTGGATTGGTAGAATGAGGATCAAACTTAGATGGAGGTCTGAAGATGGTTTTTACCTCATCAGGTTTGTTTCCTTGAAAGAATTATTTTAATCGCAAATGGCGTCCGAATTTATATTGATCAATTGTGGATTTGAATTGGTCATGTCTGTTGGTAGGTAGGAAAGTCCTCTTGTTAGCAGTTGATTTTCTGCTGTAGTCAGTTGATATGATGACAAGTTAAAGACTAAATTTAAGTCTTTTTGTTGCGACCTGTTAGTTTTTGTTGTATAACTGCCCCACCTCAGGTGGGGTCTGGATTGTTTGGTGTGCTATTTAGTTGATTCCTGGTGGTGCCTAATTCTAATAAAGTATCTCTTGGGGGGCTTTGACCCATATTATCAGTTTTTGGTGTTGTACCTGATGATTGTGTATCCAACAGTTACATCAGTTGCCTCCTTCGTTGTCTTTGCCTATTGGTGCTGTTGTAACTATTAGGTGTAGAGTTGTCGCCAAGCAGCCAGCGGTAAACTGTGTGATTTTTATAGTCTGTCATCACCACACTTAGTTTCCTTTGCTTAAAGGCTATAAGTTCATTCTTATATAGCTCAACTTGGTTGTTCAATCTTTCCAACCAATTGGTGGAATGGTCATGAGCGATGTAAGGAATTCATTGTCAAAGTGTTCTATTTAATTTTTTGTTTTCTATAGTTCGTTGCTGACTTCTTCAACCACAAGTACCAGGAGATGTAACAAGCATTTATTAAGAATGCTACACCACTGGCTACAGAAGACAGAATTCGTGCGACCTATTGTCGTAGTATTATTAATAAGAAAACCTCTTGGGATTTGCTTGTTGCAATGGTATTCTGAGAGAAACTGAACGTATAATGGGGGTCATTCTGAGGTCATTCCGAGTTGATCGCTCGCTAGCAACTTTTTGCAGTGCTGCGATCAGGTTAAAGCTCGGCAAAACTGCGCATGCATATGCACCACAATGCGCATTCGCGTCATACGGAGGATCGGTGCTGGGCGATGGATTTAATGAAGAATCCATTCGCACAGCCGATCGCAAGGTGACTGACAGAAAGAGGGCATTTATGGGTGTCAACTGACCGTTTTCTGGGAGTGTCTGGAAAAACGCAGGCGTGTCCAAGCGTTTGCAGGGCGGGAGTCTGATGTCAATTCCGGGACCAAAAAGTCTGAAGTGATCGCAGCGGCTTAGTAAGTCCAGAGCTACTCAGAAACTGCAACAAACTTTTTGTGCCATCGCCTGCAAAAGCGTTCGCACACTTGCAAAGTGAAAGAACACTTCCCCATAGGCGGCGACTATCTGATCGCAGCACAGCAAAAAGTTACTAGCGAGCGATCAACTCGGAATGTCCCCCAATATTAGGTCAGTCTTCTGTCTAACTAGATATATCTCTTTGTCTTCATTATTTTGTGTCTGCTTATATTTATTAAAAGCTATCTTTTTTTGCTTAAACAATACTTGCTACTTCTTTCGCAAACCACACTGGCTTCCTTTTCCTTGTAACACGTTTGATACAAAGGTCTTTTGCCTTTAATAATGCACTTTTTAATGTTCACACCTCTTCTGCACTCCTTCCAAGTTCCTCCACTCTGCCAAAGAATCGCCTACATACAGTATTTACCATCCCTACAAAATCAGCCTTTCTAAAATCTAACACCGTCAATGTATATTTTATTCACACCTCATTGGGATAATGCAGTCAGTCAATATGCTGGCTGTTGGGATCCCGGCGTTCAGGAGACCGATGCCGGAATACTGTCAGCCAGTGAAATACCAACACCTGGAATCCCGACAAATTCGGCCTATTCCCACTCAGTTGGTGGGTCCACGCCACCAACTGAGTAGGAATATAACATGTGGCGAGCGAAGGAAGCCACCGGGTCTCGATACGATCTGGAAGGAGACAGCCAGGTCAGCAATATGGGGTGTGCGGTGCGGCATGAGGCGGTGTAGTATCAGGCCATGATGTCAAAGGGTCGGTGTCATGATGGCAAATAGGGGCAGGGCCAGGCGCGACTGCGGGATCACGTAATCGTGGCCCCATCACCGCCACACAATGCCGAGATTTTGAGTGAGGGGATAGGGCCATGATGATGTGATTCAGCGTGAATCGCATCATCGGACCCCCGCTATATAGTGACAAATGCGGGGGACTGGAGAGGACTGGTGGAGACGCAGGTGGGGGGCTAATCCGGGAGAGAAGGCAAGTATGCATTAGGAACACAGAGGTAAAACCATGGGTGTTCCATGGTGGTGACTGGAATGTAGCCTAAAGTGAACGCAGAAAACGGCTGTCGCATGGGTGTATTATGGGAGTGTCACGGGCATGTCAATGCAAGCGGCTTCATTCTCAGATGCAGTACTGCAGCCACAGAGGCCAAGCATTGCACTTATCATAGGCGGGTACAAATGTTGATGATGCACCAATGATGAAGAACCACCAGCAAAATTTCACTGACCATGGACAATGCAAGTGGGCGTCTCAGGGCTTGTATATTCTGGCACACACAAGTACACAAGAGGAAGGATGAAACTAGCATTTGCGTATTACCACAGCTGCAAATCCAGGTGGTAATTGCTATGGTTGTTGCAATGACATACATCTCTGAATCAGGCCCTATGTGTTCCCATATAGGTTATGTTTTACAAACAGACTGAGTTTTACCATGTGTTCTTGGAGCAAGTTGTCAGGCCTGATAATTTATGTCTACATGTAAGACATACAGTACACAAGAAAATGTTCAGACTTGTGTGTTCATAAAAATTGCTTTGGTGTACCTGGATCCCTGCATTTGATGGCCATGTGAAGTGCATTACTACATCTAATTATCCAAAAAGAGACACCCATTTTTTTATTACATTTTGATTTACTAGCTGATAATATGCTGATTGCCAACCACTTTAATATTTTTCTTGGCTCATGGTTGATAAACAGTATTTAAACTTATCAAGTTCTCTGCAGCTCTAATGGTTGACAGTTTACAACAACTTTATTTAAACAAAATCATCGTCTGCTTGACAAATATTATTAAATAGAGAAACAAAGGGGTTCTGTGAGCTCAAACTACTAGCTTTTCAAAATCACTTTGTGGTGCCGATTCAATTACACTTGAAGTGGTGTAGGAACGGCTTCACAACACGTATCTTGCTCATGGACAAAGATGATGTGAGCAGAAACAGGCATCCAGTACATCTGTGTAATTGCTGTTACTGTATGTGCACACTGCACAAATCGCAAAGTTCCAGCCGCACATCTCACGTAATTTAATGGACCCTTAGACTTGAGCATGTGTACACTAACAGTCACCAATGAAGAAGTCTTTTCCATTAGAGAAAGACTTCTGATACATATATTGCTTGCCACAAAAGTCTTCCGTGGGGCAGCTGTTTTTTTGGGGTGGTATTCATGTGACCGGCGGTCGGGTGACCGACAGTCACATGACCTCCTCCACCATCCCCACCGCTTACTATCCCGATGATCAACATGCCAACCAACAGGGACTATTTCCACTCGTGGGTGTCCACGACACCCATAGAGTGGGAATAGAACCCGTGGCGACCGCAGGTCGCCACCGAGCCCGCAAGGGGCTTGCTGCACTCGCCCCTCCCCGCCGGGATTCCGGCATCGGTATGTCAGACTACCAGGAATCTTGCTGGTGAGTCCTATGGCCAATCCGCCCCTGGTATTGTCTAGCTGCCTGCAGCTGAATGCATTGTGATGTCCCAGAGGTACTATCTGTTGAAGGAGTTGAGCACAATAGTGGGTCCACTATTACTCTGGACATAACTTACAATTGGTTTGCACTTGCTAGAGACTTTATATCCTTTTAAATCATCATAAAGGACGATTCAAGGCAGCTTTAATTAAAGTGCATTTTAACAGGTCACCCAGAGACATTTGTGTGAGTGGTATAATACTGCATGTCATATGTGTTAACTTATATATTATGCTGTGTTGATTTTACTGTTTATATCCCTATAGGTGTAACTAATAAATGATTCATTTAATTACTTTATTAGCGCCCCTTTGATATTTTCAATATCTTATTCTAGTACTGTCTAGCTGCCTGCAGCTGTATGCATTGTGATGTCACTGAGGTACCGTCTAGCTGTCTGCACCTGAATGCATTGTGATTTCACTGAGGTACTGTCTAGCTGCCTACAACTGAATGCATTGTAATCATGTGATGTAACAGTGGTACTGTCTAGCTGCATGCATTGTGATGTCACAGAGGTACTGGTTAGCTGCCTGCAGCTGAATGCATTGTGAAGTCATGGTTATACTGTCTACCTGCCTGCAGATGAATGCATTGTGATGTCACTGAGGTACTGTCTAGCTGCCGGCAGCTGTATGCATTGTGATGTCACATAGGTACTGTCTACCTGCCTGCAGCTGAATACATTGTGATGTCACTGAGGTACCATCTAGCTGCCTGCAGATGAATGCATTGTGATGCCACAGAGGTACTGTCTAGCTGCCTGCAGCTGAATACATTGTGATGTCACTGAGGTACCGTCTAGCTGTCTGCACCTGAATGCATTGTGATGTCACTGAGGTACCGTCTAGCTGTCTGCACCTGAATGCATTGTGATTTCACTGAGGTACTGTCTAGCTGCCTGCAGCTGAATGCATTGTGATGTCACAGTGGTACTGTCTAGCAGCTGCATGCAGCTGAAAGCATTGTGATGTCACAGAGGTACTGGTTAGCTGCCTGCAGCTGAATGCATTGTGAAGTCATGGTAATACTGTCAAGCTGCCTGCAGATGAATGCATTGTGATGTCACTGAGGTACTGTCTAGCTGCCTGCAGCTGAATGCATTGTGATGTCACAGAGGTACTGTCTAGCTGCCTGCAGCTGAATACATTGTGATGTCACAGTGCTACTGTCTAGCTGCCTACAGCTGAATGCATTTTGAGGTCACAGAAGTACTGTCGAGCTGTCTGCAGCTGAATGCAGTAGCGGTGGCTTGGGGGCGCCACCACTGGCTCGGTGGCGCAGGGCTGCGGGGGCGCCACCACTGATTTAGCGCAGATTGACATGCGGACGAGCGTCCGCATGTCAATCTGCTGTCTCCTCTCACTAACCCTCCGCTGCTGTGATAGAGGGACACGGAGGGTACAGCGCGCGCCTCTCCTGTGTCCCTCCTGGGTCTCCGGCGGGTCTAATAAATGAAGTGCCGTTCGTGAGCACTGATTGGCTCACGAACCAGCACTTCCTTTAACAGATCCGCCGGAGACCCAGGAGGGACACAGGGGAGGCACACGCTGTGCCCTCTGTGTCCCTCCATCACAAAACAGTGGGGGAGCGTGGGGGGGGGGATTGAACTGGCACTGGGGGAGCATATTCGGGGGAGGGGGAGCATATGTGGCACTGAGGGGGCATATGTGGCACTGGGGGGGTATATGTGTACCTGGCACATGAGGGGGGGGCTATATTTGGCACTGGGGGCATGTGAGTACCTGGCACTGTGGGGGAATATCTGGCACTGGGGGCATATGTGGCACTGGGGGGGTATATGTGTACCTGGCACATGGGGGGGGCTATATTTGGCACTGGGGGCATGTGAGTACCTGGCACTGTGGGGGAATATCTGGCACTGGCGGCATATGTGGCACTGGGGGGGTATATGTGTACCTGGCACATGGGGGGGGGCTATATTTGGCACTGGGGGCATGTGAGTACCTGCCACTGGGGGGGAATATCTGGCACTGGGTGCATATGTGGCACTGGGAGCACAGCCCTAGCAACAAGCACTACCCCCTAGCAACGAGCATGACACCCAGTGCATGAAACCCCTGGCAACGAGCATGACACCCAGTGCATGAAACCCCTGGCAACGAGCATGACACCCTGAGCATGAAAACCCCTGGCACCGTGCATGGAACCAAGAGCATGAAACCCCTGGCAACGAGCAGGTAATTTAAAAGTAATTAGAAGCCTTACTGTAGTACTTAATGTGTAATGGGAATTACGGTGTGTGGCATAATGTATCACGGACATTGCGGTGTGTGTCATAATGTGTCACAGGCATTACGGTGTGTGGCATACTATATCACGGGCATTGTGGTATGTGGTATAATGTCTCAGGGGCATTGCAGTGTGGCATAATATATAACGGGCATTGCGGTGTGTGGCATAGGGTATAACGGGCATTGCGGTATGTGTCACAGGCATTACGGTGTATGGTATACTATATCACGGGCATTGTGATATGTGGTATAATGTCTCGGGGTCATTGCAGTGTGTGGCATAATGTATCACGGACATTGCAGTGTGTGTCATAATGTGTCAGGCATTACGGTGTGTTGTATACTATATCACGGGCATTGTGGTATGTGGTACAGGTTGAGTATCCCTTATCCAAAATGCTCGGGACCAGAGGTATTTTGGATATGGGATTTTTCCGTATTTTGGAATAATTGCATACCATAATGAGATATCATGGTGATGGGACCTAAATCTAAGCACAGGATGCATTTATGTTTCATATACACCTTATACACACAGCCTGTAGGTCATTTTAGCCAATATTTTTTATAACTTTGTGCATTAAACAAAGTGTGTGTACATTCACACAATTTATTTAATTTTCTTATAAACCTTATACACACAGCCTGAACGTCATTTAATACAATATTTTTAATAACTTTGTGTATTAAACAAAGTTTGTGTACATTGACCCATCAAAAAACAAAAGTTTCACTATCCCACTCTCACTCAAAAAAGTCCGTATTTCGGAATATTCCGTATTTCGGATATTTGGATATGGGATACTCAACCTGTATAATGTCTCAGGGTCATTGCAGTTTGTGTCATTATGTGTCACAGGCATTGTATGTGCTATAATGTATCAGGGGCATTGCAGTGTGTGGCATAATGTATCACGGACATTGCGGTGTGTGTCATAATGTGTCACAGACATTGTATGTGCTATAATGTATCAGGAGCATTGCAGTGTGTAGCATAATGTATATCGGGCATTGCGATTCCTGTCATAATGTGTCACAGGCATTACGGTGTGTGGCATAATGTGTCGGGGGCTTTATGGTGTGTGCATATTGTGTCATGTGCATTATTGTGTGTGGCATAATGCCTAAGGGCAATTGCAGTATGTGGCATAATGTATACTGGGCATTACTATATGGAGGAAAAATGACAAATAATGTAAGGGGCATGAATCAGGATTATTTTTCTTTCCTGTGGTGGCTAACGTCTGGGCGTGCAGGTTGCAAAACTGGGGTATAAGATAGTCTTTTCCTGCAATACCACGCCCCTTTATGCAAAACCACGCCCATTTCAATGAGGCCACGCCCCTTTTGTGGCTTGCACATATTTGTCCCTTTACTAGTTCCAATCATGGGGGATGGGGGATGGGGGGGGGGGGCGCCGAAGAATTTTTTGGCTTGTGGGGAGAAAAATTTCTAGTTACGCCACTGGCTGAATGCATTGTGATGTCACAGAGGTAGTTATGCTGCCTTCAGCAGAATGCACTGTGATGTCACAGAGGTACTGTTGAGCTGCCTGCGCTCTAAAATTTTGTAGAAGTGGGCTGACATAGGCAGGACAAGAGGTATAACATACCATGTAGCCATGGCAGCATCACTGGATGGCAGAGTTGCTGTACTGCAGGGATGGGAACAATGCAGTGTACTGAGGGCCTAATTCTGAGTTGATCGCAGCATCAAATTTGTTAGCAGTTGGACAAAACCATGTGCACTGCAGGGGGTGCAGATGTAACATGTGCAGAGAGAGTTAGATCTGGGTGTGGCGTGTTCAAACTGAAATCTAAATTGCAGTGTAGAAATAAAGCAGACAGTATTTACCCTGCACAGAAACAAAATAACCCACCCAAATCTAACTGTCTTTGCAAATGTTATATCTGCCCCCCCTGCAGTGCACATGGTTTTGCCCAATTGCTAACAAACTTGCTGCTGCGATCAACTCAGAATTACCCCCTGAGTGTGATGGGCTGTCTGTCATGTGAGGGGTGGGGCCACATGACAACACACAAAACAGACCCCACAAACTTACCAGCCTACCAGGAAACCTACTGGTGAGCCCTATGGTTAATCCGCCCCTGAAGACAGACATAGAGACATAGAAAAAATATGGCACTCAAAATGCAAATACTGCAAGTGTCCACAACTAACATCAAAAGTATTGTAATGATAAATATAATCAAAAAAGAAGAAAGTCCATTGATTAAATCTCTTTGGAATAGAGGGTTCAGTAGCAATGTTTTGGAGAAATCACTTTCCTTTCTCATGCTACTGCACATACCATTTTTTTTCAAGCTATCACTTTTACATTGATATTTCTATAAAAATAAAATGACCCTCTGTGCATATCCAAGTGTCTCTTATGTTATATTGCTGGTGCTTACGAAATAGAATCAGCACTCCCCTACGTTTAGTCGTGAAGGCTGAGGCCCTATATTCATCTAGCCAACCGAGCTTTTGAGTCCCAATAAGTTTCTTGTAAGAATAACACATCAGGATTTAGTTGTTTGAGATGAGTTAACACCTTACGGCTCTTAATCAGAGAATTGAACCCCTCTACAGTCCACAGTACAAATTTAAGGGACTTCTGTATCCTAGTAGAGTTAGTGGAAGAGGTAGCCATGTTAGCCTACACCTACCCTAGGCCATGTAAGACAAATAAATATATACCATAAATGTCCCTCACCATGGTGCATGGCCTACAACACAAAACATACCCAGAAAGACTAAAAAAATCTCAATATGTATAGTTTTGAGTAGAGAAGGGAAAGGAAAGGGGGGACATGATAGAAACTTTCAAATATATCAAGGGTTTTAATAAAGTCCAGGAGGGAAACATTCTTAAAATGAAGAGAAGTATTAGAACACAAGAATGTGCACTGAAACTGGAGAAAGGTAGGTTCAGGGGAAATTTGAGGAAAAATTATTTCACAGAAAGAGTAGTGGACAAGTGGAATAGGCTCCCATCAGAGGTGGTAGAGGCTAAGACAGTTGAGCAATTTAAACATGCATGAGATTGGCTTAAGGACATCCTTACAAAGAAATAAGGATCAAATAAGGTTTGAGATAAAAAATATTGTAAAAAGGGGCAGACTAGATGGGCCAAGTGGTTCTTATCTGCCGTCACATTCTATGTTTCTATGTTATGCATCAAGAAGCTGGACTTCGTCCGCGTGATTCAGAATTTTCATCATCACAGGATGGGGTCTGTCCCTAGAGGCCTGCTTATCCGGGCCAATGCGGTGAACTCGTTCCACTTTCCCATTCAGAGACCTGAGTCATCAGGCCAAGACCTGAGTCATCAGGCCATGTGGCTTAACAGATTCCAGAATTAAATGGACATTATTTTTTCAATTTCTTTTTTCAAGATCTTCTAACTTGTCCTGCATAGAAGCCACTGCTTTCTCGTGTTCAGATATGGTAATGTACACTGCAGACAAGTTGACTTCTAAATCGGAGATTCTGTCCCGCTTCTGATATGAGTTGTTCATGTTGTGTAAGCAGAGTCCAAGGAATCCTTTAAAGGTGTAACCTTCTGGTCAAGCACTGAGGCAAGAAGAGTGGTGAGTCCCCGTGTAGGAAATGATGTAGGAAATGAACCGGCAGTCTCTAATAGTAACGGATCTGAGCAAGGTCTTCTAGGGCTGTTACCAGACCCTGCAGTAGGAGAAGTAGGAGAAACAGGTGGAGGGGGGGGGGGGGGGAGGGGGGCTTTACCCCGTCTTTTTCCTGTTTGTCCACCTTTGGTGCCCTGGGGGCGGTTTAGCCACATACTTATCCATATGGGTAATAACTGGAGGCAATAGCAGACACAGTGGCGGAAGTTCCGGAGGCAACGGAGTCGGTCGCCGCCGGGCTCCAGCTCTGAAGAGGGCACCTGGCCCGGCCCCGACCGTCTCCATTGCCTCTGCTGAGCTCCAGCCTCCGTGCGCAGCGGGAGAGCGCTCCGATCAGCGCTGCCGTGCATAGCGGCGCACGCCATACTTTCAGCAGGGGCAGGAGGGGTTTGCCGGCAGTGTGTCAGGCAATGCTCCCGCCTCCTCACAGCCCTGCTCACTCGCTCTTTTCCCACCCCCGGCTCAGAGGGTCAGCTTGAAGATGGGAATCATGAGCTGCTGCCAGAAGATGCATCTTCTATTGGTGAGGAGCAGCAGCAGTGGCTGTAGTGTTAGGGACATGTGCTGTGTGTGTGTATATACATAGGGTTGTGTGTGTGTATCCTATATGGAGCTGTGTGTGTGTACAGTATATACAGGGGCTGTATGTGTGTCTATATGGGACTGTGTGTGTATATACATAGGGTTGTGTGTGTCCTATATGGAGCTATGTGTATGTATGGGGCTGTGTGTGTATATACATAAGGTTATGTGTGTCCTATATGGAGCTTTGTGTGTGTATATACAGGAGGCTGTATGTGTATATACATGGGGTTGTGTGTGTCTATATGGGGCTTTGTGTGTATATATGGGGCTTTGTGTGTGTATATACAGTATTTGGGGCTGTGTGTGTCTATATGGGTCTGTGTGTATATACATGGGGTAGTGTATGTGTATATATGGGGCTTTGGGGGGGTGTATATGTATATATATATATATATATATATATATATATATATATATGGGGCTGTGTGATATATGGGTCTGTGTGTGTTTGTGTGTGTGTATATATATATATATAGATATATGGGTCTGTGTGTGTATGCGTGTGTGTGTATGTATATATATTATATATATATATATATAATATATGTATGTATGGGACTGTTTGTGTGTGTATATATATGGGGCTGTGTGGATAGACTCTATATATCTATATACTGTATATAGGGGTGTGAGTTTATACTATGGTGCTATGTGCTATGTGCATGCGCGTATTTTGGCAGTGTGCATATATGGGGCTGTGTGTGCGTATGTATGTATATGGGGCAATGTGTGTGCGTATGTATGTATATGGGGCTGTGTGTGTGTATATGTGGCTCTCTGCATATGTGGCTGTCTTTGTATGCGGCTTTGCATGTGTATATGTGTCTCTTTGTGTGGCTGTGTGTGTGCACATATGAGGCTGTGTGAGTGGGGGGGGGGGCACACCATTGTCTAATTCGCCTCCGGGTGTCTGGTTTAAACTTACGCCCCTGAGCAGACACAAGGCAAGCCTAGACAGTCAAACTGGAGAGGGAGCAGCGAAGCACTGGTGTTGGTTATGTGATTAGTAGAATCAGGCAGTAGAGAATAGAATAAGTAGGTAAGTTGTCCCCAAGCCTTTCAATACAGTCCAGTACTAATGCAAGCCAGTCAGCAATAAACTGCGTATGAGGGGGCTTGAAGTGTTACTGACCTCTGCACCGCAAGGGGGGACAGAGAGACGCTGGAGCGCAGCATGGAAAAGGGAAGCCGTTCTCACAGCAGCACTGGGCTGAATCCAAGATGGCGGCTGTGACAATGTCCTGCAGCTTCAGGGCCGGAGATCCGGTGTTCTGGGACAGTGGAAATTCCCCACAAATGCCGCCAGGACTCTCACAGGGTTCTGGGAGATGACAGCCAGCAGCTCTGTTCCCTCTCCATGCTGTGGCAGAAGCAGGAAGTCAGCAGGAGTCCGGGAGCCAGCGGCCTGTCAGGTAGGTCCGCCCATTGGAAGTTCTCTATCACTTTTTATATGCAAAATGCTTCTCCATATATTATTTCTATACATTATACAGTGCATCCGGAAAGTATTCACAGCGCTTCATTTTTTCCACATTTTGCTATGTTACAACCTAATTCCAAAATGGGATAAATAAATTTTTTCCCTCAAAATTCTACACACAGAACCCCATAAATTACAATGTGAAAAAAGTTTTTGTGATTTTTGCAAATTAATTAAAATTACAAAACTAAGAAATCACATGTACATAAGTATTCACAGCCTTTGCCAAGAAGCTCAAAATTTAGCTCAGGTGTATCCTGTTTCCACTGATCATCCTTGAGATGTTCCTACAGCTTAATTGGAGTTCACCTGTGGTAAATTCAGTTGATTGGACATGATTTATAAAGGCACGCACCTGTCTATATAAGGTCCTACACTTAACAGTGCATGTCTGAGCACACACCACGCATGAAGTCAAAGGAATTGTCTGTAGACATCCGAGACAGGATTGTCTCGAGGCACAAATCTGGGGAAGGGTACAGAAAAATATCTGCTGCTTTGAAAGTCTCAATGAGCACAGTGGCCTCCATCATCCATAAATGGAAGAAGTTCGGAATCACCAGGACTCTTCCTAGAGCTGGCTGGCCATCTAAACTGAGCGATCAGGGGAGAAGGGCCCTAGTCAGAACCCAATGGTCACTATGTCAGAGCTACAGCATTCCTCTGTGGAAAGAGAACCTTCCAGAAGGACAACCATGTCTGCAGCAATCCACCAATCAGGCCTGTTATGGTAGAGTGGCCAGACGGAAGCCACTCCTTAGTAAAAAGCACATGGCAGCCCACCTGGAGTTTGCCAAAATGCACCTGAAGGACTCTCAGACCATGAGAAACAAAAATTCTCTGGTCTGATGAGACAAAGATTGAACTCTTTGGCGTGAATGCTGGGCGTCATGTTTCAAGGAAACCAGGCACCGCTCATCGGGGGTCATTCCGAGTTGATTGCTAGCTGCCGTTGTTTGCAGCGCAGCGATCAGGCTAAAAATCGGCATTTCTGCGCATGCATACGGGCCGTAGTGCGCAAGCGCTACATACTTTCACAAAAAACTATGCAGTTTCACACAAGGTCGAGCGACTCTATTCCGTCGCTCTGTTGATCGGTGAGTGATTGACAGGAAGTGGGTGTTTCTGGGTGGTAACTGGCCGTTTTCCGGGAGTGTGCTAAAAAACGCAGGCGTGTCAGGTAAAAACGCAGACGTGCCTGGGAAAACGGGGGAGTGGCTGGCCGAACGCAGGGCGTGTTTGTGACGTCAAAGCAGGAACTAAACAGACTGAAGTGATCGCAAGGAAGGAATAGGTCTGCAGCCACTCTGAAACTGCTTGAAAAAATTTCTGCACTGTTCTGCTAACCTTTCGTTCGCACTTCTGCTAAGCTTAGATACACTCCCAGAGGGCGGCGGCCTAGCGTGTGCACTGCTGCTAAAAGCAGCTAGCGAGCGATCAACTCGGAATGAGGGCCATCATCAGGCCAATACCATCCCTACAGTGAAGCATGGTGGTGGCAGCATCATGCTGAGGGGATGTTTTTCAGCGGCAGGAACTGGGAGACTAGTTAGGATAGGATTTTTTCTTTGTGGACATTTTTCTAATAGATTGGTTGATTATATCTTGTGGTGCATACGTTCTGTGATTTATCATTGCATTATTATGTATAAACACATTTAAGCTGATATTAATAAGTATACAACTATAAGTCTTTAGTAACTTATAAAGCCAAAATAATATATGTCTAATTCTAAACCTTATGCAAACAATGTGTGACTATAATATAACAACATTGTTTAGTATTACTAACTGAAATGCTGCTTTATGAGAGTCAGCAATATGTTAAATAATCACGGCTCCCAGACTATACTTGTAGACATTTTATGTGTTTAATTGCAGACTGATAATCACCTGTATTATTGAGACAACTTTGTTTTTTCCTTCTTTTTACTACAGATATACCATTAATGATTCATACACCTTGAACATGTTTGCGCTGTTATCCAAGTTTTTAATACTTGTTTATAGTGTTACACTTTATGTCTATGCAAATTGCATATTGTTACGATTTATGGGCCTAATTCAGACCTGATTGCAGCAGCAAATTTGTTCTCTAATGGGCAAAACCATGTGCAGTGCAGGTGGAGCATATATAACATGTTTAGAGAGAGTTAGATTTGGGTGGGGTGTGTTCAAACTGAAATCTAACTTGCAGTGTAGATATTAAGCAGCCAGTATTTACCATGCACAGAAACAATTTAGCCAATCCAAATCTCTCTGCACATGTTACATCTGCCCCACCTGCAGTGCACATGGTTTTGCCCATTAGAGAACAATCTTGCTGCTGAGATCAGGTCTGAGGGCCTAATTCATACCTGTTCGCTCGCTAGGGTTTTTTTTTGCAGTCCTGCGTTCGCACAGTCACCGCCCATAGGGGAGTGTATTTTTGCTTTGCAATTATGCAAACGCATGTGTAGCTGAGCTGTACAAACAGATTTTGTGCAGTCTCTGAGTAGCCCAGGACTTACTCAGCCGCTGCGAACACTTCAGCCTGTCCACGACAGGAATTGACATCAGGAACCCTTCCTGAAAACGCTTGGACGCGCCTGCGTTTTTCCAAACACTCCCAGAAAACGGTCAGTTGACACACTTATAAACGTCTTCTTCCTGTCAATCTCCTTGCAAATGCCTGTGCAAACGGATCCTTCACACAATCCCATAACTGAGCTACAATCCGCTTTGTACCCGTGCAACGTGCCTGCGTATTGCAGTGCATACGCATGCGCAGTTTAGAACTAATCGCCTGCTGTACGAAAACGCAGCCTAGCTATCAGGTCTGAATTAGGCCCTATATTAGCAACTTTGCACAATGTCTTTTTCACATTATTGATATATGGTTCTGATGTTACTAATATATTATGTGTTGCATCTGATTTATATACCTGTGTAACTACTTCCGGTCCTGGTGACTGAGAGGTGAAGCAAATTAGTAGATTGCTTTGTATATTTAAACAGTGCTTGTATCCTGATGAAAGAGTTCAAGTAAAAACTCTGAAGGGCCCTATACATTAATAGATCCGCCGCCGAGCTGCCCGACGGCGGATACGGCCGATGGGCGACCCGGCGGCGGGGGGGCAGTGACGGGGGAGTGAATTTTCTTCACTCCCCCCGTCACCCAGCTCTATTTTAGTGCAGGCAAATATGGATGTGATCGTCCATATTGGCCTGCATGTTCAGCCGACGGGGCACCAGCGATGAACGAGTGCGGGGCCGCGCATCGTTCATCGCTGGTGCCTCCACACTCAAAGATATGAACGATATCTTGTTCATTAATAAATGAGATCGTTCATATCTTTGAGGAATATCGGCCAGTGTGTAGGGCCTATGAAACGTTGACTGACAACCTGGGAGTCTGTGTATTTTTTGATAGACGTCTGAGTGCCGCCCCAAGCTACATACATACATACACATATATATATATATATATATATATACATACATACATACATACACACACACACACACACACACACACACACACACACACATACATACAGTACTGTGCAAAGGTTCTCGGCCGGTGTAGAAGAAATGCTGAAAAATGAGAATGCTTTCAAAAATTCAAGTGTTAATAGTTTATTTTTATCAATGAACAAAATGCAAAGTGAATGAACAGAAGAGACATCTAAATCAAATTAATATTTGGTGTGACCATAATGTGCCTTTAAGCAGCATCAATTCTAGGTACACTTGCGTGTAGTTTTTGAAGGAACTTGGCAGGGAGGTTGTTCCAAACATCTTAAAGAACTAACCACAGATCATCTGTGGATGTAGGCTTGTTCAAATCTATGTGTATCTTCATGTAATCCCAGACAGACTTGATGATGTTGAGATCAGGGCTCTGTGGGGGCCATATCATCACTTCTGGGACTCCTAATTCTTCTTTACACTGAAGATAGCTCTTAATGACATTGGCTGTATGTTTGGGGTCATTGTTATGCTGAAGGATACATTTGGAGCCAATCAGACTTCACCCTGATGGTATTGCATGATGGATTAGTACCTGTCTGTATTTCTTAAACAATGTAGTAACATACAGTGTTTACCACAAATCTAGGGGTGGTGAGTGCCGTGGATTGGTGCTTTTTGTTTATTAGATTCATTTTTTAAATCTTTTATTTTCACATTTTCTCATGCACCGTTTTTACTTATTTATCAAAGTTTGTGTCAGCTGTTTCCCTAGATGCTTTACAATAGGTGTGTGGGTAACTGCCTCACCTTTAAATGCAAAGTTGCTGTGAGCTTTAGACCAGGTAGAATACCTAAAGTTTAACAGTAATGTGATAGCTATTTTTATGGTAATGATTCTGAGCAAGAGTAGGACCTGTAGTAGAGTGGGGTCCCTGGTTGGGGGCTGCAGACTTAAATGCATTGATCAATACATGTACTAAAACTCAACTATTTATTATTGTTAGTTAATATAGTGACTGCAGAGCCACTGTGATTTATTTTTAAACAATGTGGTCACATACCGTGTTGCATCCCAAATCTATATACTGTATGTAATCCTTGTTTTCCCCCTAGAACAGAAAATTTTGGTGGTAAAGCTAGAGCTACTTTATAGTCCAGCATGTTTGCTTTAAGCTTATATTGTAGATTGAGAGAATACAGTATATTTATTTAATAAAATGCCACATTAATGTTACATACACTCAGGCTAATCTCCAATAAAGTTTAAGATTTAAGAATGTAAAATATCTGTACATACAGACAGCATGTATGAAAAATAATACAAAGAAAAAAAATAGCAATCTCATTTTTATGGGTGGAGTCCCTATTTAACTCTCAGTAATTGTCATGGGTGTAACAAAACTTTAGTATATTAGGGGCTTATTCTATAAGCCAAGAGTGGGCGTCTTTTAATCACCTCCCTTATTCAGGTAGCTGCAAGGCAAACTGTAGCAAGACTAAGTGAATCCAATTAATCTAGTCTTTATTATAATAGGATACATTATGCATTTACAACAAACGTATCGTGAGAAAAAGGTAATAAATGGCTCCTGTCAAAAGTATTCATACACAAAAATATTTAACTCATTAAAATATGTCTCTAGGAGTAAAACAGAATTAAACTTTTTACTGTGTCTCGCAGTCCATAGCTGACTTTTATGTTTTGTTGATTGGCACATAAATTTATGAGCTAAAGTATTTTCTTGCAGCAAAATCTCAGCAAGGTCTCTCTTCTCCTTATCAACTCTCCCAGATTTAAAGATATCATGAGCAAGGCCTTCCTTCCTTTGGTTTTCTTGTGTAACTCCACATCATCCACCTCCCAGTCTAGTGCCTCCTGTTTTTCTGCCCTTACAAAGTGTTTCTCAGATCCAGTCCTCTGGGAACATTTAACACTGTCAGTGGGATGTAATGGCGTCGGAGTTTGGTGCAGGTGCGGGGTTCCCGGCCGAACAAGGACTTTTGTTTTTTAAAGGGTCAGTAATTTTCGAGGCAAAACTATGCCTTGTAAATGATTGCCGTTTAAAAAAAAATATCCGAGTTCGGCCGTCACCCCGCACCTCCAGCAAACTCGTACGCCATTGCACCACGCCGTATATGTTTTCTATACCTTCTTGCTGATTTACAGGTACATTCATTGTGGACTGATGCATTTTAATACATCCATAGGTTGTTCTAATTATTTTAATTGCGATTTTGTGAGAAGACCTGTAAAACATGCACTGCTAGTGTGTCCCGAGAACGGAGTTTCAGAAGCACTGCCCTAAAATAGCGTTTCCCAAACTTGCTTAGGCTGCAGAGGATAATCTAAGCCATTGGTATAAAAACAACTGTGTTGCCACAAAGAAAGTATTATAGTGTCACCTTGTGGCCACAAAAAATAACAATTTGGGTACATTAGATACAGCTATGAGATACAAAAGCGAAAATGTATTAGACATTTATGATGTATTAGACATCTAACTTTAATTCCCAACTTGCAAGGATTTTACACTAAACCACTACTAATGCCTTATTAATACAATTATTTGGTATGAAAAACTTTTCCTCCTCGCTCACATGAACACATCCAATCCTTTGCTCTGTCTTGTTGCCTCCACTTTTAAAGCATTGCCATTATGGGGTCAATCCAATTCCGAGTTGCGATGTTCAAGTTGACATTTTCTCTGCAATCCAATTAGGAACTCGCTGTGAACCAGTTAGAGTAAACGTGCATTTTTCCGTTCGCACCTCATCGAGATGGTAGGGAAAATCTTAATTTTAAGGTTAAAATGTCGGGACACCATGCAGAACTCCTTGGGCACCACACTCCTTAGGGGGGAGTTTATTTAATGTAAATCCTAGGGTTTGTTGCAGGTAGGGAGACCTAATTATTAAACATCATGCTACTGACTGAACTTCAGAGCATGTTTCTTGTATTAATCCAATTTTTCCAAACAGGGCCCCAGTATTCCAGGAACCAAACAATGACGACCGAACATAAGATAAGAGGAGCTGCAGCTAGTGAAGTTTAACCACTTGGCTTGAATGGTCGCATCAGATGTGACCGCGCCAGCAAGTGCTTTATCTGACCTGGTCACACAGGATGCTACCAATCAGATAAACAGCGTGTGCAGCTGCAGGGAAGGGAAACTTCCCTCCGCTGCTGCTGTCAGAGGGACCGGAATGTCCCTCTGCCTTCCCGCACCTTCCCCCAGTGTCTGCCGTGCAGGACCCTCCACCCGACGACTGCAGACAATAGCAGCCACTGGGAAAGCTTTAATTAACCCCGCCAAGCCCCCCGTGTACCTGGTGGCTTTTGAAATGAAAGCTGCAATGTTTCCGATGGTCGCAATGTTCCGATCGTGATGATCATAGTTCTAATGTTTGAAAAAAAAAAAATTGTTTTTCAAATACCAATAAAAAACTAAAATCATTTTGGATAAAGTTAAATATATGTTCTTCACCTAATTCATTCACATAACAAAAAAGAAAAAAAAAAAAATTCTAAGCGTTTTTTTTTTGGGGGGGGGAAATCATCAGTTAAGTGGTTAAAGAAGTTGAATATGTAGAAAATGTGATGCAACCAGGAAGCACAAGGAGACTGTGCTAATCAATTTGATATATGACACTTTTATATTGTGTGGGACTGAAGCCCTCATTCTGGGGAGAAAAATCCGCTGAAATTGCAGACCCGGCAGACGGGGCAGAGCCTAATGACACCATTATATGCTAATCATGTCATTTTAGCTCTACCCCTATGCAAATATTGCCCAATCGTGTACTTTTCCAGACGGGTGGAACAGGGCAAGGATGCCCAGCATGCAAATACCTGGCAGCAATGCAATTTCATTTCAATTGAGATCGCATCGCTGATTTGTGGATGCCCCCCTGTGTTTACAGCCAGGCTGCAAAGACAGGCACAGGGCGGCCATTTTCCAGGTCACAGCAGCCGAGTATGACGTCACGCGGTCATCCCCAACCCGCCCCCATTTTAGACGCCATACCCGTCCAACGCCACATCATTGCCCCTGCAATGTTGCATCGCCACCCCGTACCGCCCTGCAAGTGCCTATCAATTAGGCAGAGACATTCGCATAAGCGAGACCGCATCTCCCCGCCCGTGCAGAGCGGGTCCTGCGTGTGGGCACTGAGGGGGCAAATGGGGAGATGCGATTGCATCTCAATTACTTCTAATGCTGAATACCTCCCTGAGACTGTATTTCAGGGGTGGGGAACCTTTTTCTGCCAAGGGCCATTTGGACCTTTTCAACATCATTCGCAGGACATTTTTGAAGCCCCTCCTCCCCAAGTGCACATGCTCTCCTATGAAAGTAGGTGTTTGCTTACACATACTGCCCCCAGTAATACCCACAGTAGTACTAGTTACACATAATGCCCTAGTATAGTGAGTTACATACAATGTCCCCAGTAGTGCCAGATACACATAATGCCCCAGTATAGTGCAAGTTACACATAATGCCCCAAATATAGTACCAGCAGGGCAATCACCACCACTGCAGGACAGGTTCCATACAGACTCCTGCACACCATAGCTCCCAACTGACCCAATTTTCGCAGGACAGTCCCTTTTTTTTTTTAACTGTCCCACCTCTTGTGAAGTCACACTCCTTTTTAACAGACCATGCCCCCTTTTCGGTCGAAAATCCCCATAGCCAGATGTTGGGAGGTATGCACACCACCGGTCCAGGTCCTGGGTCTGCACCGCAGCACAGCTATTCTTCCCACCTGCCTGCAGCCAGCAGAGCAGATCTCCACTGACATCTCTCTCCAAAGCTGCCTCACATCACCACCCGGGGTCCATCTAACGTGCACTGTATCATGGAAGATGTAGTTTTCTCACACTGTACACAGTGCACAGTGTGAGAAAACTACATCTACCATGATGCCGTGTGTGCCAGACAGTTTTACACTCTGTGGCTGCCTTGGCAGGGCCCCGGAAGGTCCAAATGCTTTTCTGGGCCTGCGGGCCGGAGGTTTCCCACCTCTGTTGTATGTGGAGCAGAACAGCACTTTGGGGCAGTTTTTCGCAGCGCAGCGATCAGGTCACTACTGCGCATGCGTATGCACCGCAATGCATAGGCGCGTCGTACGGGTACAAAGTGGATCGTTGTTGAGTGATGGATTTAACGAAAAATCCATTCGCACAGCCGATCGCAAGGTGATTGACAGGAAGAAGGCTTGTATGGGTGTCAACTGACCGTTTTCTGGGAGTGTTTGGAAAAACACAGGCATGTCCAAGCGTTTGCAGGGCGGGTGTCTGAAGTCAATTCCGGGACCAGACAGGCTAAAGTGATCGCAAGGGCTGAGTAAGTTCAGTCCTACTCAGAAACTGCACAAAATGTTTTTGCAGAGCTCAGCTGCGCAGGCTTTCGCACACTTGCAAAGCTAAAATACACTCCCCTATAGGCGGCGACCATCTAATCGCAGCGCTGCAAAAAATAGCTAGCGAGCGATCAACTCGGAATGACCCCCTTTGTGTACTGATTCAGAGACTCAGCCACACACAACATACAAGTGTCACATCAAATTAATCAGCACAAACTCATGTGTCCTAGTCACATTGCGTTGCAAATAACATGTATTTTCAGAAAGAAAAAAAGAAAAGAAAAAAAGACAAGAGGGGCTATTTGGCGTGACTGCAGCACAGATGTACGAGGACATATCTGTTTTTCTACCAAAAATAAGGATAAACATTAAACCGCAGTTTTCAAAATATTAAAAATATTTTAAAGTTTATTTTTTTGTTTTCAAATAAAAATAAATATTAATCTTCTTACTTTGTAATATTCTGTATCAATAGCATTTTTGACTGAGGTCTTAACTCAGGCATGTCCAAACTGCGGCCCTCCAGCTGTTGTGAAACTGCATATCCCAGCATGCCCTGACACAGTTTTGCTGTCAGAGAATGCTAAAGCTGTGTCAGGGCATGCTGGGATGTGTAGTTTCTCAACAGCTGGAGGGCCACAGTTTGGACATGCCTGTCTTAACTTCTCGCTTAGGCAGCACAACACAAAATGTTGGCTAACACCCAGACCTATCAGCTACACCTTTTCCAAATGCTGCTTTGGAATGTTATGTGGCTGGGTCTTGCATAAAAGACGATTCAGGTATTTTGCATGTTAGCTATGCTATTGTTAGCGAGCCATGGTTATTGGTTACGTAACTGAAACACAATCAAAATTGTCAAAATATATGCTCAAACAGGGATGAAATGTTCAGATGCACTGCCACTTTATGCAATCAGGGCCTTCCTATTTATGATGGTGTAGGGCAGCATGAAATATTGCATGTTATCCTGGTGGAAACAGCCATTGCAATGGTGGTATAGGGCAAGCATTCCAAAACTCACAGTCTTCCAGGCACACAAATGATGGGCATACATTAAATAATGAGTACCCAGCGTGATATCGTCAGCGGTGGGACCCGGCAGTGGGGCCGGCGACAGCAAGTGCACTGCATACACATAACGACAAGTGCCAGTTGGGGGGTGGGGTTAGCAGGGGCCATAGTAAGCGATGCCACCTGTTGGACCTGCACTATGGAGGAAGTCGCTGATGATGCTTGGGAGCGTGCCTAGGCCCTCATTCCGAGTTGTTCGCTCGCTAGCTGCTTTTAGCAGCAGTGCAAACGCTAAGCCGCCACCCTCTGGGAGTGTATCTTAGCTTAGCAGAAGTACGAACGAAAGGATCGCAGTGCTGCTACAAAAAAAGATTGTGCAGTTTCTGAGTAGCTTGAGACTTACTCCTAGCTAGCGATCACTTCAGAATGTTTCGTTCCTGTTTTGACGTCACAAACACGCCCTGCGTTCGGCCAGCTACGCCTACGTTTCCCCAGCCACTCCTGTGTTTTTATGTGGTACGCCTGCGTTTTTACACACACTCCCTGAAAACGGTCAGTTACCACCCAGAAACACCCACTTCCTGTCAATCACTCTGTGGCCAGCAGTGCGACTGAAAAGCGTTGCTAGACCTTGTGTGAAACTACATCGGCTTCTGTGAAAGTACGACGTGCGTGCGCAGTGCGCACTATACGCACGCACAGAAGTGACGCTTTTTCACCTAATCGCTGCGCTGCGAACGAAAGCAGCTAGTGATCAACTCGGAATGAGGGCCCTAGTCAGCAACATCGTGCATACACATTAGAAGACATTGTAAACAATGTTTCGGAAACGGGCACATCGTCCACGATATCATCTAGTGTGTACCCGGCTTAACAGTGCATGTCTTAGTGATATCCAGACCGCAGCACAGAAAATTAAATCAAAATAACTGAGGTACTAATTAAGTTACCTGTGGTCAAGCATGGTTATCACTAAAACCTGTACTGTCAGTGTGCCTTGGGGACCAAGGATGGGAAAGCCTGGTGTATGGGGTGGATTTAGGCGACCACTGAAGACTGAAGTGCTTTAAAACAAAATAGGTTTTATTCCACCAAGAGGTACAGCCAGTGCAATAGCTTCTTACACAGGAGTATTAACATGTGCAGGAACTTTGATTTGGGTGGGTATATATTGTTTCTGTGCAGGGTAAACATAGTTGCCTACTTTCCCTCATTCTGCAGGAGACTCCCTGAAATAGTAGCAATCTCCCTCACTCCCTGAATAGACCAGCAATCTCCCTGATTGCAATTTACCCCCATTATGCAGTTGTTACATTCTCGGAGGGGGGGGGGGGAATCAGCGATACATACATTGAAATGGGATCATCAGTGTAATTTCCCTGTATTGGTTATAAGGCAAAATGATTCTGTGCCTAAGGCTATTTGCATTTTAAATAAGGTTTCTCATGACTACTTACAGTATGTGGAACCTCTTGTAAAACACAATACACAATTCCTGAAAAATATGAGTGCCTTTTCTTCAACACGTAGATCTTACAAACTTTGGGGCTCATTTACATATGGATATAAGTCATTTTCATGACACGCCTCTCAGATGTAGCCGTACACGTCCGCGCTGATACTGTAGGTGTTACTTTCACAATCTCCCTGAAATGCTTTTTCAAAAGTAGGCAAGTATGAGGGTAAATACTGGCTTCTTTATTATTAAACTGCAACTTAGATTTCAGGTTGAACACACCCCACCCAAATCTAACTCTCTCTGCACGTTATATCTGCCCCACCTACAGTGCACATGGTTTTGCCCATTAGAGGAAGATTTTGCAATCAATCTTGAATTAGGCCCAATATGTGATGTTATGTGGACTGTACAGAGGGGATGTAATTCATACTTGCCTACCTGACCCTCTCCATGAGGGAGAAAATGCTCTGTTCCTGGACTTTCCTGGTAATGTATGATTGCCATCACCTGTGGTGAGCTAGTTAATTGATAAGAAAGGCGTTTCGGCAATCATACATTACTAGGAAAGTCCAGGAACAGAGCATTTTCTCCCTCATGGAGAGGGTCAGGTAGGCAAGTATGATGTAATTAGATAGAGATGCATTGAAGGTTATGTGGGTGGGTTTGGAATTTGATAAGCTTGCCTGAAGAGGTGAGTTTTCAGGGAAAGTTTGAAGACTAGAGGTGAGTTTTAGTGTGCGTGGGAGGGCATTCCAACAGAGTGGGCGCAGCCTGGATAAAGGGCCTAATTCAGTAAGGATTGCAATTTCTGCTAATTAGCAGAATTTGCTATCCTTTTGCTAGCATGCTGGGGGCCGCACATCGCAGCATGCTGACCTTCGCCTCCTCCCCTTCAACAAGCAGCAATTTCGAGCACATCACAATTTCTTCTTGTCAGCAGAAATAGAAGAAGCCTCCTGCCGGCGCAGCTTAGTCTGCCCGCAGGAGTCCCACCGTCATGTCCCCGATCACGGCGGCTGCGTGTGACATCATGCAGCTGCCGCGATCACGGACCGGTTAGCTCTGCACCGCCCCTGTTCGTTCTGCAATGCTCCGTCTCCGCCCTGGAAATGGAGCATGCCGCCCACCCCAGCATGATTGACAGGCAGATGCGATCGCATTTTCTGCACTCCCCCCCGCAGAAAGTGTGGGCGTATGGGCAGGACGGGTGCTACGCATGTGCCTGTGGGGCGATCGTAATAATTCCGGTTGTATCGCGATTTGCAATCCAACCTGAATTAGCCCGTGTGCTGTCATTTTGAGTGGGAACAAGTAATGCGTGTGGATGAGGGTCGCAGACCTTGAGCGGAATGGTCGGTAGAGAAATATTTTGTGATGAGTGAAGAGATGTCTGTGGGTGCAGTTTGGTTAACAGCCTTGTATGTAAGTATTTTATATTGTATACGGTAGAATACCAGTAGCCAATGGAGGGACTGACAGGGTGGATCCGCAGACAATGAATGTCTAGCAAGGAAAAATAGGATTTTAAATACCTACCGATAAATCCTTTTCTCGTAGTACATATGGGATATTGGGAACACATTAGTATGATGGGTATAGACGGGGTCCAAAGGAGCCAGTGCACTTTATATTTCTTCCACTGGGTGTGCTGGCTCCTCCCCTCTACGCCCCCTCCTACAGGCAGTTATAGGTAAAACAGTGCCCAAAAGGAGAAAGGACATAGTTGAGAGAAGGAACATAACAATGAGAAGTGTGGTGAGCTTTATACACCAGCACACCATAACACAACTGGGCCAGCAACAGCTGGCAACATAAACAGCAATGGCTGAACAGGTAACACCTAACAGAGAACCTGCAGAAAGTCACCACACAGAGGCGGGCGCCCAATATCCCTTACGGACTACGAGAAAAGGATTTACCGGTAGGTATTTAAAATCCTATTTTCTCTAGCATCCATAAGGGATATTGGGGACACATTAGTACGATGGGGATGTCCCAAAGCTTCCAGAACAGGCTGGAACGTGCAGAGACATCTGCAGCACCGCCTGCCCAAACTGGGTATACTCTTTGGCCAGGGTATCAAACTTGTAGAACTCCACAAAGGTGTTCTTCCCCGACTAGGTAGCAGCTCGGCATAGTTGTAAGGCCGAGACACCACGGGCAGCCGCCCAGGAAGAGCCCACTGATCTAGTAGAGTGGGCATTTAGAGACTTAGGAACAGGTAAGGCTGCCAACATATAGGCCTGTTGGATAGTAAGCCGAATCCAACGAGCAATGGACTGCTTTGAAGCAGGGCAACCCTTCTTCTGCGCATCATAGAGCACGAACAAGGAATTAGTCTTTCTGATCTGAGCTGTATGCTTGACATAGATCTTCAAGGTTGGATGTGAAGCACACCTTGCAAGAAAGTCTGAACTTCAGGCAGTATAGCCAACTTCTTTTGGAAGAAGATTGAAAGAGCCGAAATCTGAACCTTAATGGATCCCAGACGGAAGCCGTGATCCACTCCAGCCTGCAGGAAACTAAGAAATCTTCCCAAGTGAAATTCGGCAGATGGATATGTGCGTTCCTCGCACCAGGAGGCGTATCTCCTCCAGATATGATGATAGTGTTTTGACGTCACAGGTTTTCTGGCTTGCACCATAGTGGCAATGACCTTTTTGGAAAGTCCCTTGTGAGCTAGGATGTTCCGCTCAACTTCCATGCCGTCAAACGAAGCCGCCGTAAGTCTGGGTAAACTAATGGTCCTTGAAGATCTCTTCTGAGTGGTAAAGGCCAAGGGTCTTCGACAGACAGGTCCAGAAGATCCGCGTACCACGCTCTCTGGGGCCAATCTGGGCAAGCAGAATTGCTTGTACTCCTTGATGCCGGATCCTCTTGAGCACCTTTGGGATCAACGGAATCAGAGGAAATATGTAGACCAGCTGGTAAGGCCAAGGTTACGTCAGTGCATCCACTGCGCACGCCTGGGGGTCTCTGTTTCGCGAGCAATAGGAGTGAAGTTTCTTGTTGAGGCGAGATGTCATCATGTCGATCTGGGGGCAACCCCACCAGTCGTTGATCTGTTGAAACACTTGAGGATGTAGGCCTCACTCCCCTGGGTGGAGGTCGTGGTGACTCAGGAAGTCCGCTTCCCAGTTATCTACTCCCGGAATGAAGATTGCGGACAGTGCTATTACATTTCTTTCCGCCCA
Organism: Pseudophryne corroboree; assembly: GCF_028390025.1. Lineage (NCBI taxonomy): Eukaryota > Metazoa > Chordata > Amphibia > Anura > Myobatrachidae > Pseudophryne > Pseudophryne corroboree. The sequence goes on from NC_086446.1 coordinate 300,813,868, forward strand.
GAGGAGTATTCTTGATACTTCTCGCATGCAGGCCCTGCTTTTTGTCCCTCCTTGTCGATTGATATACGCCACAGCCGTGGCGTTGTCCGACTGTGCCTGAATTGCCTGATCCCGGAGCAGAAGGGAGGACTGAATCAGGGCATTTTAGATAGCCCAAAGTTCCAGGATGTTGATCGGAAGTAGGGCCTCTTGGTCAGACCACCTGCCCTGGAACTGCACCCTTTGAGTGACAGCCAATTCATCCTTTCAGACTCATATCCGTCGTGAGGAGAATCCAATCCTGAATCCTGAAGCATCGACCTTCCTGGAGATTGGAAAACTGCAGCCACCACAGGAGTGAAATCCTGGCCTGGGGTGATAATTGAATCATCCGGTGCATCTGAAGATGGGAACCGGACCACTTGTTCAGGATGTCCAGTTGAAAGGGTCTGGCATGGAACCGTCCATACTGAATGGCCTCATACGAGGCTACCATCTTTCCCAACAATCTTATGCAAAGATGAATGGAAACTCGAGTCGGTCAGAGAACCATGCAAACCATTTCCTGGAGAGTTCTCACAGTGTCCTCTGGGAGGAACACTTTCTGTGCTACAGTATCCAGTAGCATTCCCAGAAACAGGAGCCACTGAGATGGCTCCAGGTGGGACTTCTGTAGATTGAGGGTACACCCGTGGTGTGACAGAAGGTGTATAGTGCGATCTATATGGAGCAGTAGGAGCTCCCTGGAACTCGCTATTATCAGAAGATCGTCCAGGTAAGGGACCACATTGATCCCCTGGACCCCGAGCTGGAACATCATTTCCGCCATCAGCTTCGTGAACACCCTCAGAGCTGTAGACAGGCCAAAGGATAACGCCTGGAACTGGAAGTGATAATTCAGCAGGGCGTACCTCAGATAGGCCTGCTGAGGAGGCCAAATTGATATATGGAGGTAGCCGACATTGATATCCAGGGACACTAGGAATTCCTGACATTCCAGGCCTGCGATCACTGCTCTCCAAGATTCCATCTTGAATTTGAAAACCTTTAGGTAAGGATTCAAGGACTTCAGAATCAAAATTGGCCTAACAGACCTGTCTGGTTTTGGCACAATGAACAGACTGGAGTAGTAACCTTGTCCTTGCTGTTGCAGCGGTACTGGAACAATAACTTGGGACTGGACCAACTTTGTGATGGCCTGTAGTAGCGTTACACGCATATTTTTCAAAGTTGGTAAGCTTGATTTGAAAAACTGTTGTGGAGCACAGTCGAACTCCAGCTTGTAACCCTGAGAAATAAGGTCCCTTACCCAGGTGTCCTGGCAGGAACTTTCCAAGATGTGGCTGAAGTGACGTAACCAGGCTCCCACCTCGAGATCCTCCCGGGGTGGGCGGCCACCGTCATGCTGAGGTCTTTGCGGAAGCTGAACTGGTGCTCTGTTCTTGAGAGCCAACAACGGCTGGTTTCTCAGGTTTACCCCTGGTGCCTCTAGCTGCATTTGTTGCACCGCTGGCCCTAGATCAAAATCTGGTGGACCGCAAGGACTGAGTAGACGGTCCCGGGTAGGCACATCGAGCAGGCAGAGTCCCCGAGGGAAGAAACGCAGATTTCCCAGCAGTAACTTTGGAGATCCATGCGTCCAATTCGCCTCAGAAGAGCCATTCACCAGTAAAGGAGATTCCACATTGTGTTTGGAGTTAGCGAATGCAATCCACTGACACAACCATATGGCTCTGCGTGCTGACACAGCCATAGCAGTGGTCCTAGCATTAATATTGCCAATCTCTTTAAGAGAGTCACAGAGGACTCTTGTCGTGTCCTGAATGTGTTTTAGGAAAGTCACCGTAGTAACTAGGGTCATGTCACCCGAGAGACCCTCCTGAATTTGAGTAGCCCAGGAGTGAATTGCATGTGTCATCCAGCAACCTGCAATGACCGGTCTTTGAGATACACCTGCAGCAATGTAGATAGATTTTAGTGTGGCCTTAATTTTCCTATCCTCCGGGTCCTTTACCGTAAAGGAGCCCGGAGCCGGGCGTACCACCTTCTTAGACAGGCGAAAGACCGAGACGTCTACAGCCAGAGATTCTTCTCAGAACTTTGTGCCCTCAGGGGCAAAGGGTGATGTATGCAAAAACCGTTTAGACACCTGATATTTCTTATCTGGATTCTTCCAGGCTAGCTTAAATGAATCATCTAATACTTTAGAATCAGGAAATGTCAGTTTGTCTTGAGGGAGGAAAATGACTGCTGATTTGCAGCGTCCTCTAGGGGGAGCTTTAGCACATCCCTTATAGCTAAAATGAGGGGTTCACTAACCTGTGTAGGAGTGGAATCCCCACCTAAGGGATCCACACCGTCCCCATCATCCTGTATATCATCATCAAAACTGATAGAAGTGCAGGTAAAGCACGTTTTTGTGGACCTGCATTAGAGAGGGGGGGGGGGACATCAGCCCTGGCAGCAAGATCTGCTACTGCTTGTTGCAGTTCTTGTGTTTTGTGGGCATTTGCAGTGAGCTGATATGACATAGCAAACATCATAGTTTTGATTGCACCCAGCCAGGAAGGCTCATGACACCCCCCACATTCTCCTCAGCGTTTTGGAAGGATTGACTACACTGCTCACATGAAATGGAACCAGATGAGAGTGGGGAGAATCTGTTGTTACAGACACTGCATAACTTGTGTTTTACCATGGTGAAAAGTAACACACAATACACATACAACCCAGACAGTTACAATGCAAGCCTGCCCCACTGTATGTGAGAGGATACACAGATGAAGAGAAGGCACAGCACACCCACGCCAGAGAGCCCCAGAAAGGCTGTCAGCGTTTAGATCAGTGAAACACTGTTTGTTTTAAAACCCAATATTCCTTTAGGAATATGTAATGTGCACAAGATTAGCGGCTCTCCCCCAAGCTACACCCTGTACCAGCGATCCAGCGTGTGTCAGAGTCTGGAGGAGCTGTGTGAGGCTGCTGCTGCTGTATCTGCAGAGGAAGGCGCCAAAATGCTGCTGAGCCTGCTCTGATATAGCTCCGCCCCCTTAATGGCGCCGGAGCTACTGAAGATTTTATACTGGCAATGTCTCAAACATGCTTAAAACTTCACATAAATGCTCAGTTAAGCTCACCGCTAGCCAGTTTACACAGTGGCAATAGCGGATTCCCCCCAGGAGGGACCCGTATGTCTCACCTGTGTGATAGCCGCACCGTGAACCAGGGGAGCCCCCTAGCGGGGTCCCCGGTGTGTACTCACCACTGATGTTCAACTTCAGGCATCTGTTAGGGGTGTAAGGCGCAGTGCCCCGCTGAACAAACAACCCCTCAGGACGGTGGTCCTGCAGTGGGGAAGCGGCTCTGCACCTCGCAAGGCCGGTGGTCGTCCACCCCCTAACTCCCACGGCACAGGCATGCTGTTGCCTACACAGCATACCAAAATACATAAAAGTTTAAAAAGAAATTGAAGAAAAATTCTGGAGCTAGCAGAGTGTGCATCCTCTCCTGAGGGCACTTTTTTCTAAACTGCCTGTAGGAGGGGGCATGGAAGGGAGGAGCCAGCACACCCAGTGGAAGAAATTTAAAGTGCACTGGCTCATTTGGACCCCGTCTATACCCATCGTATTATTGTGTCCCCAATATCCCTTATCGATGCTAGAGAAATCAGCCTTGCAGCTGTATTTAAAATGGATTGTGGTGGTGAGAGCATATTTTTGAGAAAACCAGTCAGAAGACTATTGCAATAATCAAAGTGAGATAATGAGTGTAAGATATGGTCGTACTTTGGATGTTTCCTAGATGTATGTAACATGATTTTGAGAGATAGAATGTGGGGAACAAAGGACAGTTCAGAGTCAAAAATGACATCTAGGCAGCGAGCTTGTGGGGTAGGGCTGATTGTTGAGTTATCAACAGTGATAGAGATATCATGTTGCTAACTATTATTGGCCAATGGAAATATAATTAATTCTGTTGTGGAAATAATACGTTTCAAGTGGTGAGATGTCATCCAAGATGAAATGGCAGAAAGCATTCAGTGACATGGCCCTATACAGATGGTGACAAATCTGGTGAGAATAGGTAGATTTGAGAATCATCCGCATACAGGATACTGAAATCCAAAAGAGCTGATTAGTTTGCCAAGAGATGTGGTATAGATTGAGAAAAACAGAGGACCTCTGAGCCTCCAACTGATAGAGGTAGCGAAGAGGAGGTGGTTTCAGAGAAATGAACACTGTAAGAGCAATTAGATAGGTAGTGTCACTGACCTGGGTTGGGAGTGTTGAGAACTCGGGGGTTCTTCCGATGATAGGGAAGAGGAACCACAGCTGGGCCGGAGCAGGGATGGCCGGATGTAGGTTTTTCTCATGCAGAACTTAGCCGTTGTAACCGACGTGTAATGCTAAAGAATTAGTTGTGGCCAAGGCTTGGGGGCGATGCTGAAGTACACAGAAGAATGAAGAACTTGTGAGCGATGTTGAAGAAATGAATGAAGATTTGAGAACGATGTTGAAGCACACAGAAGAATGAAGAACTTGTGAGCGATGCTGAAGAGATGAATGAAGATTTGAGAATGATGGTGAAGCACACAAAAGAATGAAGAACTTGTGAGCGATGCTGAAGAAATTAATAAAGATTTGAGAACTATGTTGAAGCACACAGAAGAATGAAGAACTTGTGAGTGATGCTGAAGAAATAAATGAGGATTTGAGATTCAGTGTAACTCTGGAAGTTTGGGAGGCGTTCCACTTAGGGATACCCTGTAATACTGGAAGCACAGGAGGTGTCCCTCTGAGAGATACACTGTAACGCTGGTAACGCAGAGAATGTCCCACTGAGTGATACACTGTAACGCTGGTAGCACAGGGAAGGTTCCACTGAGTGATACACTGTAACGCTGGTAACGCAGTGAATGTCCCACTGAGTGACACACTGTAACGCTGGTAGCACAGGGAAGGTTCCACTGAGTGATACACTGTAACGCTGGTAGCACGGGGAATGTCCCACTGAGAGATACTCTGTAATGCTGGTAGCACAGGGAATGTCCCACTGAAAGATACTCTGCAACGCTGGAACACAGGAGACGTTCAGCTTGAGAACACGCTGAACGCTGCTAGCACTGGTGATCATTGGAAAAGACGATACTCAGGCGCCGGGGCTCTGTACGGCGTCTGCCTTTGAACTTCCCGCCCTCTCCTGATTGGCGGAAGGGGCCGATGACATCACCCGCTCACCCCGCTCTCGTGGATGCTGGGCGCAATGGCGGTGCCCACACCCCGGGAACCCGCCGGAGGCCGTGCCAGCAAGACGCGACGACCCGGAGCCCACCGGGGCGATGACCGCCGGGAGACCCAGTGCACCCGGAGCGGTAAGCGCGGCAGCCGCAGCGCTGCGAGTGTGACAGTACCCCCTCCTCTAGGAGTGGCCCCTGGACACTTTCCTGGTTTCGTTGGATGTTTAGAATGAAATATCCGGACTAGTCGAGCAGTGACTTCAGAAGCTTTGACCCAGCTCCTCTCCTCAGGACCATAACCTTTCCATTCTACCAGATACTGTAAATTCTTGTGAAGATAACGAGAGTCAAGAATAGTTTTGATTTCAAATTCTGTTTCAGCTTCAGTCTCTACCGAGGTTGGGCTAGGAGACTCCAAATGAAACCGATTTAAAATGAGGGGACGAAGGAGAGAAACATGGAAAGAATTTGGTACCCGAAAGTGGGAAAGCAATCCCAATTTGCAGACAACAGGGTTCAGGACTTGCAAAACGGGGTAAGGACCGATGAACCTCGGGGCAAACTTCATAGCGGGTACTCTTAAATGAAGATTGCGGGTAGAGAGCCATACCCTGTCACCAACTTTGTATTGAGGAGCTGCTCGCCGTTTTCTATCCGCAAAGAATTTGTAGCGGCCAGAGATTTTCTTGAGATTAGCATGAACCCTACTCCAGATTTGACTGAAGTGCCGGAGAGTGGAAGCTGCAGCAGGAACATCCTCCGAAGGAAAAATTGGTAATTCTGGGACTCGTGGATAGAATCTGTAATTAATGAAGAATGGGGACTCACCAGTGGAAGAGTGGTGCAGATGATTATGGGCAAACTCGGCCCAGGGTAACAGTTCCACCCAATCGTCCTGTGAAGGAGAGAGATAAACGCGGAGAAAAGTCTCTAAATCTTGATTGACACATTCAGTTTGCCCATTGGTTTGTGGATGGTAAGCAGATGAGAACTTGAGTTTTATTTGTAAGGCTGAGCAGAGGGCCCTCCAAAATCTTGCAGTGAACTGTACCCCTCGATCAGAGACTATCTCCCGAGGTAACCCGCGCAGGCGGAAGTGTTCACGAATAAATAGTAAAGCCAACTTGGGAGCCGTTGGTAAACTGGTCAACGGAACAAAATGTTCCATTTTTGAAAAGCAGTCAATAATCACCCAGATGGTATTGTAACCCTTGGAGAGGGGTAATTCGGTAATAAAGTCCATAGAAATATGGGTCCCGGGTTTCTTAGGAATGGACAGTGGACGAAGCAACCCCGCAGGAGGCAGACGAAGAGTTTTGTGCTGAGCACATTGAGGACATGAATTGACATAATCTTGTATATCCTTCTTCATGGTGTCCCACCAATATGACCTTCGTAGAAATTCACACATTTTTTGAACTCCAGGATGACCGGAAAACTTGGAGATATGAGCCCACTAAAGTAACTTTGGTCGAAATTCAGCTGGTACAGACATTCTCCCAGGAGGAGGACCCAGAGAGGTGGGAGCTGCTGAAATAGAGACTGGACTGAGAATTAAACTCTTTTCAAAGGAATTCTCCTCATCCGAGGCCGTTAAAGAACGAGACAGAGCATCAGCCTTAGCGTTAAGAGTCCCGGCCCGGTACTTAATAAGGAACGAGAACCGAGTGAAGAAGAGCGCCCATCTAGCTTGACGGGGATTCAAGCACTGGGCCGTCTTGATATACAACAAGTTCTTGTGATCGGTGTAAATAGTAATTAGGTGTTTAGCACCTTCCAATAAGTACCTCCATTCTTTTAGGGCAGATTTTATTGCTAAAAGTTCCTGATCTCCAATGGTGTAGTTTCATTCAGTAGGAGAGAACTTACGAGAATGGAAACCACATGGATGTAACTTCCCATCAGAAGAGTACTGTGAAAGGATGGCACCGATGCCTACTGAGGAAGCATCGACTTCCAAGAAGAATGGTTTTGAGAAATTCGGTTGTTGGAGTACCGGAGCAGACATAAAGGCTGATTTCAACCTGGCAAATGCTTCTACAGCTTCGGAAGACCAGAGACTTGGGTCAGACCCCTTTTTGGTTAGGGCAGTAATGGGTGCAACGATGGTAAAAAATCCCTAAATGAATTTCCGTTAGTAATTTGCAAAGCCCAGGAATCTTTGTACCGCTTTCAAGGAGAGAGGCTGAGTCCAGTCCCGAATGGCAGTGAGTTTTTACGGATCCATGCGAAGCTCCGTACCCGAGATGACATAACCGAGGAACGGAATTGAAGGGACCTCAAAGATACATTTGGAAATCTTGCCGTAGAGACGATTCCTTCGTAAGCGTAGAAGTACTTCTTTGACCTGTACTCTGCAAGATTCTTAGAAAATATCAGAATGTCATCCAAGTACACCACTACGCTTTGGTATAACATATCTCGGAAGATTTCATTTACAAATCCCTGAAAAACGGCAGGGGCATTGCTGAGGCCAAACGGCATTACCAGATATTCGTAATGCCCGTCCCTGGTATTGAAGGCCGTCTTCCATTCGTCCCCCTGTCGGATCCGTATCAGATTATAGGATCCTCTTAAGTCGAGCTTAGTGAAGACATGGGCTCCACGAACCCTATCAAATAGCTCAGTAATTAGCAGCAAAGGGTATTTGTTCTTAACAGTGATATCGTTTAAGCCACGATAATCAATACATGGTCTTAACCCCCCATCCTTCTTCTTCATGAAAAAGAAACCTGCTCCAGCCGGGGAGGTAGAGGGGCGAATGAATCCTTTCAGTAGATTAGATTTGATATAGTCCGACATAGCTTGGGTCTCGGGTAATGACAAGGGATATGTGCGTCCCCGGGGTGGCATTTTCCCTGGGACAAGCTCAATGGGACAGTCCCAGGGTCTATGGGGTGGTAACTGATCGGCCGCCTGTTCCGAGAACACATCTGTGAACTCCCTGTAGGCCTCCGGAATGAGCTCCTCATCCGACTTGGAAGATGCACGGAGCGGGTAAACAGGAGTGAGACAACTAGAGTGACTGTTAGGTTCCTGGTGCTCAGAACAAGGGAGATGTTGCGTAGTGAGTCCTGAGCACCAGAACGTGACACTGAAATAAGGTGTGGTGTGGAAATAGCCCCTAGCACCCTACCTCCGTTGTTTTACCCGTGTGGTCAGTTCACGCCTGAGTGACTATGGTTTCTTGGGCCCACGGCAGCCGCGTTTGAAGGGCGGATTATGTCTGCCCAACTCCGATGCCCCCAGGTCTTAGCGTGAGACAAAGCGTGAACCGAGACAGGATAATAACAAGGGGACTTCTAACTAAAACAACAGAAAGCTAGGGGCTACTAACTACCCTAAAACTAAATATATGTGCGGCACGCCGCCAAAGGAAAAGAACAAGAAAGGAAATGCTGTCCACGTGCCGACACAATACTTTTGCGTACCGGCAGTGACAGCATAAGCAGAACCCTCTGCAAAACACCAGTAACTAAATATAACCAAAGAATACTGCGGCCTAGGCCGACGGACGCGGCAAAGCCGCTACTCACAGAACTGGTACAAATACTGGCAAACGGACAGGAACCCCCAATGTTGCCGACACAGACTCTCAGAACTGGAGGACAGGCAGAATCCCAAACGACAGACCGGTGGACACCAAGAAGCCAGATATTCGACCAGGCACAGACAAAGCCACAGGACTTCTGGACAGGAATGCTTCACGGCAGGATACGGGATCAGACACTGGAATCGACACAGGAACCGACACTCGAAGCAGCTAGACAGACACTGCTAGACAGGAGCTCAGGAACTGGCAGAGACTAGCTCAGAACTCAAGAACTCTGGAACTCAGGAAATATCACCAGCGTCTGTGAATTGCACTGAGCCAGAACATAACAGAGAGTCTTAATTAATTATGTCGTGCAGCTGCCCAGCTGCACAACTGAGAGGTGCAATCAACATACAGGTGAGGCTGAACACATGGGAACAAGCTGCAATTACACAGACTCACCACCGGCAGCAAACAAGAGTATTCTTAAACCAGAGCAACGGGAAAACCTGGCCTGCAAGACAACTATAAACATAAAATAGGAATGAACCACTACCTGTGGTTCATAACAGTGACAAAACGAACTCCAGGACAATATTTGTGACGACTTCCAGTCGACGTGAGGGTTGTGAATTTTAAGCCAAGGTAGACCAAGAACAAGATCGTGAGGCATCTCCGGTATTACTAGAAACTCCAAATGTTCTTGATGCAAAGCTCCGACCTGCAGCTTGATTGGCTCTGTGCGACTTGTAATAAGACCATTAGATATTTTGGTACCATTGATGGCAGTCAACGTTATAGGTCGTTTGACAGACTGTAACTGTAAACCCAGACTCTGAACACAAGAAAGAGAAACAAAATCCCCTGCAGCCCCAGAGTCCAGCAGGGCCTTAACAGGTTTGGCTATAGACTCAGAAAACAGAGACACGGAGAGTAAACAATCCACTGTCGGAGAAGATTTAGATGTAACCCTTAACTTGACTCCTCTGGAACAAGCTAGGCCTGCCCGTTTCCCGGACGGGACTTGCAGAACTTGATAAAGTGATCTGCGGCTCCACAGTAGAGGCAGAGTTTACCCTCACGACGGCGCTGTCGTTCCTCCGGGGACAGCCGGGATCGGTTGATTTGCATGGGTTCGTCCAGACTCGGGGTAACTGTTTGCTTAGGCGGGAGAAGCCGGAATCTGGATCGATTCCGACAAACTACGTTCGCCACCTCGTTCCTGCATGCGAAGATCCACCTTGACACAGAGTGAGATCAACTCTTCTAAAGGATCCGGCAGATCCCTAGTGACCAGCTCGTCCTTCAGACGGTCAGAGAGCCCGTTCCAGAAAGCTGCCCTGAGAGCATCATTAATCCAGCGTAGTTCTGAGGCAATGGTCTGGAGGTGAACCACATACTGTTCCACAGAACGGGAGCCTTGACGGACTCAGAGCAGGTCCGAGGAAGCAGCGGTCGTTCTGCCGGGCTCATCAAAAATCCTTCGGAATGACGCAATGAAATTAGTGTAACTGGAAACCAATGGGTCAGATCATTCCCACAACGGAGACACCCAATCCAACGCTGAACCTTCAAGCAAGGAAATAATGTATGCCACTTTGGACCGATCCGTGGGGAAATTGTGTGAGAGAAGTTCAAAATGCACCTCGCATTGTTGAGAAAACCACGGCAATTCTTTGGATTCCCATTATAGCGAGAGGGAGTGGGAAGCTGAAGGCGTGACCTGGTTACAGACGAGGATTGAACATTACTGGAGATGACTACTGGAGCGGGTACTGGAGCAGGAGCCGGAACTACTGAAGCCAGGGAGGCCTGAATTTGATCCAGCTGGCCGGATAATTCCTGGAGATACTGCATTACCTGGCTCTGTGCCACCTTCTGACTCTGAACTCGGGAAGCCAAGTTTTGGATGGTGCTTGATTCTGGGTTCCGATCCCCCGGGTCCATGTGGCACGAGTATACTGTCACTGACCTGGGTTGGGAGTGTTGAGAACTCGGGGGTTCTTCCGATGATAGGGAAGAGGAACCACAGCTGGGCCGGAGCAGGGATGGCCGGATGTAGGTTTTTCTCATGCAGAACTTAGCCGTTGTAACCGACGTGTAATGCTAAAGAATTAGTTGTGGCCAAGGCTTGGGGGCGATGCTGAAGTACACAGAAGAATGAAGAACCTGTGAGCGATGTTGAAGAAATTAATGAAGATTTGAGAACGATGTTGAAGCACACAGAAGAATGAAGAACTTGTAAGCGATGCTGAAGAGATGAATGAAGATTTGAGAACGATGTTGAAGCACACAGAAGAATGAAGAATTTGTGAGCGATGCTGAAGAAATGAATGAAGATTTGAGAACTATGTTGAAGCACACAGAAGAATGAAGAACTTGTGAGTGATGCTGAAGAAATAAATGAGGATTTGAGATTCAGTGTAACTCTGGAAGTTTGGGAGGCGTTCCACTTAGGGATACCCTGTAATATTGGAAGCACAGGAAGTGTCCCTCTGAGAGATACACTGTAACACTGGTAACGCAGAGAATGTCCCACTGAGTGATACACTGTAATGCTGGTAGCACAGGGAAGGTTCCACTGAGTGATACACTGTAACGCTGGTAGCACGGGGAAGGTTCCACTGAGTGATACACTGTAACGCTGAGAATGTCCCACTGAGTGATACACTGTAACGCTAGTAGCACAGGGAAGGTTCCACTGAGTGATACACTGTAACGCTGGTAGCAAGGGGAAGGTTCCACTGAGTGATACACTGTAACGCTGGTAACGCAGAGAATGTCCCACTGAGTGATACACTGTAACGCTGGTAGCACAGGGAAGGTTCCACTGAGTGATACACTGTAACGCTGGTAGCACGGGGAAGGTTTCACTGAGTGATACACTGTAACGCTGGTAACGCAGAGAATGTCCCACTGAGTGATACACTGTAACGCTGGTAGCACAGGGAAGGTTCCACTGAGTGATACACTGTAACGCTGGTAGCACGGGGAAGGTTCCACTGAGTGATACACTGTAACGCTGAGAATGTCCCACTGAGTGATACACTGTAACGCTGGTAGCACAGGGAAGGTTCCACTGAGTGATACACTGTAACGCTGGTAGCACGGGGAAGGTTCCACTGAGTGATACACTGTAACGCTGGTAACGCAGAGAATGTCCCACTGAGTGATACACTGTAACGCTGGTAGCACAGGGAAGGTTCCACTGAGTGATACACTGTAACGCTGGTAGCACGTGGAAGGTTCCACTGAGTGATACACTGTAACGCTGGTAACGCAGAGAATGTCCCACTGAGTGATACACTGTAACGCTGGTAGCACAGGGAAGGTTCCACTGAGTGATACACTGTAACGCTGGTAGCACGGGGAATGTCCCACTGAGAGATACTCTGTAACGCTGGTAGCACAGGGAATGTCCCACTGAAAGATACTCTGCAACGTGCTGGAACACAGGAGATGTTCAGCTTGAGAACACGCTGAACGCTGCTAGCACTGGTGGTCATTGGAAAAGATGATACTCAGGTGCCGGGGCTCTGTACGGCGTCTGCCTTTGAACTTCCCGCCCTCTCCTGATTGGCGGAAGGGGCCGATGACGTCACCCGCTCACCACGCTCTCGTGGATACCGGGCGCAATGGCGGCACCCACACCCTGGGAACCCGCCGGAGGCAGTGCCAGCAAGACGCGACGACCCGGAGTCCACCGGGGGCGACGACTGCCGGGAGACCCAGCGCACCCGGAGCGGTATGTGCGGCAGCCGCAGCGCCGCGAGTGTGACAGGTAGGTTGAGAACCAAGAAAGGGCTGTGCCCTAGGGATTGCAGTGTTTCTATGAGTAAAGAGTGGTCAACAGTGTCAAAAGCAGCAGAGTGATCAAGGAAAATAACAAGTGAGTAATGGCCTTTAGATTTAGCAGTGATCAGATTATTCACTACCTTTGTCAGTGCTCTCTCTGTGGAGTGTTGGTAATGAAAGCCTGACTGAAGTGGATCCAATAAGTTGTGTGAGTTAAAAAAGTGTGTGAGGAGAGTGTAGGCAAGTCTCTCAAGTAGCTTGGAGGGGCATGGGAGCTGAGAGATGGGACGGTAGTTTGGGAGAGAGTTAGGGTCAGAATTTAGGCCCTCATTCCGAGTTGTTCGCTCGGTAAAAATCTTCGCATCGCAGCGATTTTCCGCTTAATGCGCATGCGCAATGTCCGCACTGCGACTGCGCCAAGTAAATTTGCTATGCACTTAGTAATTTTACTCACGGCATTTTCATCGTTCTGGCGATCGTAATGTGATTGACAGGAAATGGGTGTTACTGGGCGGAAACAGGCCGTTTTATGGGTGTGTGCGAAAAAACGCTACCGTTTCCGGGAAAAACGCAGGAGTGGCTGGAGAAACGGAGGAGTGTCTGGGCGAACGCTGGGTGTGTTTGTGACGTCAAACCAGGAACGACAAGCACTGAACTGATCGCAGATGCCGAGTAAGTCTGAAGCTACTCAGAAACTGCTACGAGGTGTGTAATCGCAATATTGCGAATACATCGTTCGCAATTTTAAGATGCTAAGATTCACTCCCAGTAGGCGGCGGCTTAGCATGAGCAAATCTGCTAAAATTCACTTGCGAGCGAACAACTCGGAATGAGGGCCTTAGTTTTTTCAGAATGGGAGTAATCACTGCATGTTTAAACAGGCATGTAAAGATTCCAGTAGGCAGATATAGATTACAGATTTTAGTTAAAATTGGGATGAGCACAGAAGACGGATCTTTTCTTATTTGTGAGGGTATAGGATAAAGGGGAGAGGTAGTAGAGTAGGCAGATGAGAAGAGTGCATATATTTCATCTTCATTTGATCAAATAAAGAGATGTTAAGAGGGTTCAGAAAGGGAATTAAGTAGGTCACTGGCTGTGGAAGTGCTTACCATTTCATTTCGGATCTTATCAATCTTGTAGTTGAAACAGGTAGCAAGATCTTGTGCACTGATAGTAGCTAGTGGGATTGGTGAGGGAGGGATAAGAAGTGATTTAAATGTATTCAAAAGTCGCTTGGGGTTAGAGGCTTGAGCAGAGATTTGAGATTGGAAATCTGTTTGGCAGTGTCCAGAGCATTACGGTAAGAGTGGTAAATGGTCTTATATGTGAGGAAGTCACTTGAACTATGAGATTTATGCCACTGATGTTCTACTTACCGTGAACATTTTTCAGGTGTCTTGTGAATTTAAAGTGCCACGGTTGACATCTAATAGCTCTATTCAATTGATGTCGGATCCTATCCGATGGAAAGGATCCGACATTTCAGTATTCAATATGCGGACAGGTTTTGGCCGTTCCCGACAATGCCAATCCGACTTTTTTTAAAGTCGGATTGACATTGTCGGAAACGGGGCTAAAACCTGTTGGATTTGGCTGCTAATCCGACAAAACACGTGGATCCGCGGCTATTCCCCCGATCAACGTATTTGCTGACAAGTCGGAATTTGACTTGTCGGTTAAACGGCAGTTTGATTGACTAGGTCGAATCTAGATTCGACCATAAATTGTCGGAAACTGCCGTTTGTCTGACAAGTCGGGAATTCCGACTTGAATTGAACTGACCCCTAATTCTACGTAGCATGCAATGGGTAGCTGGAGCCACTTCATTGAGTGCTGTTTCTAGAGTTTGGTTCAGATGTGATACAGTGGTCTCAGGAGAGGTGAATGTAGAAATTGGTGAGAAAAGCAGTTGCAGAGAGGTGGATAGTTGTTGAAAATTGATAGCATTAATATTTCTGCAGGTTTGAGGAGGTTTGGTAGATTTCAGTGACATTGAGTTTGAAGTAATGGAGGGAAGCATGCAGGTGATAAGGTTGTGATTTGAGAGAGGGGAAGGAGTGTTAGTGAATTCAGAAACATAGAATAGTCTGGTGAATACAAGATCAAGACAGTGGCGCTCCTAATGAGCAGCAGAGTCAGTCCATTTGGGGAGACCGAGAGAGGAGGTTAGTGTAGTTTGGAAGTATGGGGAAATTGTGGACTGCCAATAGCGATATTGAAATCACCCATAATGATGGTGGAGATGTCAGAGGATAAGAAGTGAGGAAGCCAGGCAGAAAAATCTTCCACAAACTTTTTGGGTTGCCCAGATTGATGACAGCAGCAGCACACAGTGAGAAAGGGGTGAAAATCCTAACAGAATGTATCTCAAATGAAGTAAATGTGAGTAATGGAAGCAGTGGTAGAAATGTGTATGTGAAAAATTTGGAACAGTAGTATTCCAACCCCACCTTCATATTACCAGGCCTGGAGGTGTGTGTGAAGTGGAGCCCACCATGTGACAGCACGCAGGGAGGGCTGTGTCTAATTGTGTGAGCCATGGTTCTGTTACTGTAGCTAGCATATTGAATTTTTTTTTTAAATGAAAAGGTCATGGATATTTGTTAACTTGTTGCAAACAGAACATGCATTCCAAAAGGCACATTTTAATGACTTGGAGAGAGATGGGAGATACGTGATACTTATAAGGTAAATGTGAGTGTGGTATGTGGATGGGACTTGGATATGTCACCAGCTAGTAGAAGCAGGAGAGAGAGATATAAGTACAGTTGTAGAAGGTGTGTGATTTTTGTGGTGGCAGGTTGAGGATGTTATAGTCAGTGTATATGGATAAGTTAACGCTCATGAGTGTTAATAAGAGTGGAGTGAATTAATGAGGCTACAATGTGCACGGAGAGATGAGTTGCAGTGATATTGAAGGATGATGCCGCTTTAGAGAGTATTCCATGAGGTGATATTAGGAAACACAATTTGTGGTACATGGTGTTTTTGGAATTATAGAGAATTTGGTTAGTGCATAAGGATTATGCAAGTTATATGGTGAAATTACCTGGTCTCCAGTGTTGTTCAATCTCCTATATAATAGCCCAGATCTGTGACTCTGTGCCCGTGTGGATAACGCTGGGCGTAGCTAGGAGCTCTCATTGGGTTATCAGCAGGTCTGTCACACCCAGTCCACAGCTGATTGGGCGAGAAACGCTCTCCCACACAGGTTACATCCAATGGGAGGCTCTGCCCTTTGGCTACAGTGTGTTCCCAGAGCAGGATTAACAATGGGGCTGATGGAGCTGCAGCTCCAGGTCCACAACTCAAAACAGGCCCACTGCACCTGCAGCAACATACCCTCCAACAATTTACACATAAACATTGCTACAAATTCGAAAAGCAAAACAAAAGCTGCTGCGGCCACCGGCACAGATGTATATGAAAGCAGCGCAGCGGAAGGCTTTCATAGCCCTACCTGCACCGCATACTCTGAGCCCTGGAGCCTCCTCTGCGCGTGATGTCACAGAAGTGCCTGCCCGCCACAGCTGCGCCCAGATCCCCAGACTCCGCAACACAGCACCAGGGCTGCCGGCCTGGAACCCCCGAGATGGCTTATGTTACGGATAGAGTGGGTGATATCACGAAGGGTAATGTCTGGACGCTGAATCAATGTAAAAGGTGACAGTGCTGTGCAGTGCAATGGGTGTGCACAGCACTCTCACCTTTTACATTGATTCAGCGAGTCAGTCAGCTCTGCCAGCCAGTCTCTATTATTAGTGCCGGTGTCCAAACGTTGTGCATTACAGGGAAGTAGACGCACTAAATAAACTACACCTTCCAGCAGCCCTTAGTGCCAATGCATTCCAGCGCTAAGGCCTGCTGGGAGCTGTAGTTTATTGAGTGTATCTTCTTTCCTGTAATGTAGCGCGTTGGGACACCTGCGCTAACAAAAGTGACTGGCTGCTTGGCTGCTGTGCGAGTCTCCGGGAGAGCCACTGCCAAAGGAAGGACACCATCTTAGCTGCTTCCAGTAGAAGCAGAAGCATTGTTCACACCTTCCCCACTCACAGTACCTCCGAGCCCCATCTGCGCACCCCCATACACTCCCCTCCACCACCCGCGATGGCTCCGGACACCATCCCCCACCCACAACACCCCCGCACCTCCCCCAACCACCACCCCCACCCGCTGCACCCACGGTGGCTCCAGATCCCCACCCGTGGCACCCACGCACCCGCGGAGGCTCCGGACCCCCACCCACGGCACCACCTCACCAGTGTTGAAGTCAAAAATATTACATAGAAAGAACATACAAACTCTACACACATATATAAATCGCTATACTTGCAAATACGCGCAGCGAGCACAGCAATATATGGTAACACATGCATTTACACGGACATGCCACAGAGATGGATTCAACACTTATTTCATGCAGTACATAATTATAATAATATCAAGCGCCAGGCATCATGATGATTTAAAATTATATAATGAAGTAATGTCATGTATGTGTATTATTTGAACGAAGCCAGATACACCTGTCATATTTAGTATTAAAGCAAGCAGATTAATGTGTAGATTCATTTGATACTTGTTATTAAGTTGTAGGACATTGCAACAAATAGTTATGATTAAATGTATGAAAGGTAAAATCACTTTTATTAGAACAATAGATATTCCAAACAGGTAGTGGACAGGAAGCTCAGGCCAGCCCCTTTTGATGTCTCCAAGGCTGAACCTGTTTACCAACAGACTAGTGACTCATCATGAATGAGAAAGTTCCCTCCCCCAAACTAGATAACACATCGCTGATCACACAGGAGGCAGTTGCTGTTTTGTCTCAGAGGATGATGGAGTTGCTTCTAGACCAGTTCCTGCATGATTTTACAGAGAGAGAGTGATATGGAGAGACGAATTTATATGAGAAAAATAATGGTATTGCATGCTAGCCTGTAACTGTATGTAACTGTATGTGTTAACTGCTTACTGTGTGAGTTGTAACCATGTAAATATAGGTATACTGTACATTGTAATATATTGAATCCATATCCTTTTAATAACAAATATATACATCAATGAGCTTTGGAAATCAGATAATGTGTGGGTGTATTGTTTTCTCTTATGGGATGCAGTGTTTTGCTATGTATTACGCACATTCATTACACATGGTAATAAGAGGTGCAGGCGTTTACAATATATATTAGAGCGGGCATTTTTTATATTTGTAAGGAAACAATTTGGCATTCACAGATGGGGCTGGTCCGCGATATCATGGTCTTAATGATGCACTGTACATTATAAATGTGACGCTGTGGTCGATCAGCTTGTGGTGGACGCATCGTAAAGCTGAGAAAATCATATCCGTGTGTATTGTTGTGATATCAGTAAGCCAATGATATGAAATTTCAAGGGACAATGCGTTTCTCATATTTAAAATGCTAAAATGTATTTTTATTGTTGCATAACAAAGTTCAAATAAGTCATATTGTGTTTGATTCAGATTGGTTTGTTTATCTGTTAAGTAGGTTTAAAAGTACATTTAAAAGTTGCTGCATAGCCTTGATATAGTTTTTTTTTAAACTCGGGCCTAAAATAACTTCTGGTGCTTATATAATGTGTGATTTCTTTGTGACAAAGGAAGCCGCATGGTCTGTCCTCCATTTTGGACTAACCACATGGCCTGTCCACCATTTTGTGTAAACCTCATGGATGTGGAAGGGGGAGGAGCAGTGGGCATTTTAGGAAGGTCATTTTCTAAATGACTGATTTTCAGTCTGCTCAGAACAATCAGTTTCCTTGGTCACATCAAGCACCATTTATGAGTTACCAATGCATGTATTTAACCCATGCCATAGTCAATTACAAATAGTTTCAATTGAGCCTAGTGAGAGTAAATGGTGAGATAAATGCTTGGCTTGGTGTAAGAAATTGCACACAAAAAAAGAAAAGAAAAAAATACTTTTTTATTTTCTTCTTCTTTCCCAGGATTTAGTTAACTCTCTGTTTGCTATAGGATAGCCATTGAAATGCAAATTAACCTGTGTAACTGCTTTTTCTTAGCAGTGAAAAGCAAATAGCTTTTGTCACAACTGAGGGCCTGAGCTGACGGGAGGCAGCCTCAGTTGTAGGGGCTGAGATGTACCGGAACCTGGGAGGTTGTATCAGACCCCTGGACATGTAAGTAACATGAATAATAACTGCCCGAAGGCGTGACCACGACAACTTGGATAAAAGTCAATGATGTTTATTATGACAACTCCGCAACACAGCAGCAGTAAAAGAAAACGTAAAAGTCAGCAAAGAATAAATACAGTTCCTGGGTACTACAGGATGGCAGGAGCCACAGGGCACTGGTAGTGTGAGATAGTTCTTATGATCTTCTAGATGGAAAGTCCTTACCAGGCCCGACTGTAGCAATGGAGATAACCCAGGATTGTGCCAGCTGGTGTTCCAGGAAAAGCTGGGTTGCTGAAGATAAAACAGCTGCTGTGGATACTGGCTGGAACCAGACTGTTGTTAGCACGGAGTGGATACTGGCTGGAACCAGTTAAATAATAAATGAACTTGGGAGCGATGAAATATGAACTGAAATGTAGAACTTGAGAGCGGAGAAATAATAATACCGGTGGAGAGTGGTAAAGTGTAGAAAGGACACCGGCCCTTTAAGGGAAGCTGTACTCTGCTGGAAGCTGAGCTGGAAGCAGGTAATGTTGTAGCTGGAAACAGATGAATCCACAATGGATTGGAGAGTCAGGCTACACCGCAGGTGGAATGCTGGTGCGGGTCTCTATGGTGGAAGTCTTGAGACAGGAGCTGGAACCTGGAAGACAATCACAGGAGAGAGACAAACAGGAACTAGGTTTGACAACCAAAGCACTCACGCCTTCCTTGCTCAGGCACAGTGTATTTATACCTGCAGCAAGGAAGGGATTGGCTAGGCAATTATGCAGATTATCAATACTGAGAACAGATTGGTGGAAATGATCAGCTGACAGAATCCAAGATGGCTGCGCCCATGCAGACACTTGGAGGGAAGTTTGGTTTGTAATCCATGTGGTAATGAAAACAGTAATGGCGGCGCCGGCCACCGGAGACAGGAGGCGCCAGGCTGACAGATGCACATCCAACCACGCGGACCCAGCGGAGGCCGCGGCTGACGTAATCGCCACTCAGACACTCTGCATGCAGAAGTTCAGGGACGGCGGCGGAGGCCGCGGGAGACGCCATGCCAGGTGTAATATGGCGTTTACTGTGACAGCGTCCCAGAGTGACAGGAGAGGATACAGGAATGTACACATCAGGATAACAGATGGAATCCGGTCCTGGAGCGCTGAGCCAGCCTTAGGAGGCATCTGATGGGTAAGAAATGGCGTCCAGATACCCGGATCGTGACAGCACCCCCCCCTTTAGGAGTGGCCCCAGGACACTTCTTTGGCTTTTGAGGAAACTTGGAATGGAATCTCCGGACCAAGGCAGGAGCATGGACATCAGAAGCATTGGTCCATGAACGTTCCTCAGGACCATAACCTTTCCAGTCAATAAGATATTGTAGTTGACCGTAACGGTGACGTGAGTCCAGGATCTTGGCCACTTCATACTCAACGCCTCGTTGAGTTTGGACTTTCGGAGTTGGAGGAAGTGAGGAATGAAACCGATTCAAGATCAGCGGTTTCAACAGGGAAACATGGAATGTCCTGGGTATTTTTAAGAAGGGAGGCAACTGGAGTCTGTAAGCAACAGGATTGATGACTTGTTCAATCTTGAAAGGACCGATATAGCGAGGTGCAAACTTCATACTGGGAACTCTTAACCTCAAATTCTTCGTGGATAACCATACCCGATCACCCACCTTGAGAGCAGGAACTGCTCGACGCTTCTTATCCGCAAACTTCTTGTACCTGAACGATGCCTTGAGCAGAGCTGATCGTACGCTCTTCCAGATATTGGCAAACTGATGCAAGGTGATATCCACTGCGGGAACAGAAGTTGCTGGAAGCGGTTGGAACTCAGGGACTTTAGGGTGGAATCCAAAGTTAGTGAAGAATGGTGTTGAAGCAGATGAAGAATGATACTGGTTGTTATGACAGAACTCGGCCCAGGGAAGTAATTGAACCCAGTCATCTTGAGAGGAGGACACATAGATGCGGAGGAAGGCCTCCAAGTCCTGATTCACCCTCTCGGTTTGACCATTGGTCTGAGGATGGTAAGCCGTGGAAAACTTTAGCTTGACTTGGAGGACTTGACATAAACTTCGCCAGAATTTGGCTGTGAATTGAACTCCTCGATCTGAGATAATTTCTTCAGGAAGACCGTGGAGTCGGAAGATCTCTTGTATGAATACTTGAGCCAACTTGGAAGCTGACGGAAGACCGGTGAGAGGAATGAAGTGTGCCATCTTGGTGAACTGGTCAACTACCACCCAGATGGTATTGAACTTGTTGCATATGGGTAAGTCTGTAATGAAATCCATCGACAAGTGGGTCCATGGTCGACGGGGAACGGATAGTGGAACCAGTTGCCCCGCAGGCGACTGGCGGGATACTTTATGTTGGGCACACTTTGGGCAAGATGCAATAAACTCCAAGACGTCCTTTTTCAGAGTTGGCCACCAATAGGACCTAGAGATAAACTCCAGGGTTTTTTGGATACCTGTATGTCCAGCAAAACGGGAAGCATGGGCCCAATGCATGAGCTTCTTCCTTAGCATCGGCTTCACAAAACTTTTCCCTGATGGGGGCGTAGAGTCCATCCCTACCGTGGAGAATGCCAACGGATTTATAATAGGATGCTTGTCTGAAGACTCTGACTCATTTTCTTGCTCCCATGAGCGGGAAAGGGCATCGGCCTTGCGATTCTGAGAGCCCGGACAGAACTGGAGTTTAAAGTCGAACCTGGAAAAGAAAAGTGCCCATCTGGCCTGACGAGGGTTGAGACATTGTGCGCCCTTCAGGTATAAGAGGTTCTTGTGGTCTGTAAGTATGGTGATTGAATGAGAAGCTCCCTCCAACAGATACCTCCACTCTTCTAGAGCGAGCTTGATGGCTAGCAACTCCTGGTCGCCAATGGCATAGTTGCGCTCAGCTGGGGAGAACTTCCGGGAGAAGAAACTGCAAGGGTGTAAATGGCCATCTTTAGCCCTCTGAGATAACACCGCTCCTACTCCAACGGAGGAGGCATCCACCTCTAAGATGAAAGGAGAGTCGATGTCAGGCTGTTTCAGAACAGGCGCAGAGATGAACCTTTGTTTTAAAAGATGAAATGCTTGCATGGCTTCTTCAGACCACTTGGACGGGTTATAGCTGGAGTCACTGTGGTTGACGCACCAGACGCGCCTGATCCACGGAGAGTTGTCTGAATCCCATCCAGCCGAGTAGAGAGATCCTGGAGACAGCGGATGATGTGGCCCTGTGCAGCCTCCTGATGTTCTAGTCGGGCTGCCAGTTCTTGCATCGGCCTGGCCGCTTGATCCTGGTCTCCGGCTGGATTCATTAGGTCAGTGCTTACTGTCACAACTGAGGGCCTGAGCTGACGGGAGGCAGCCTCAGTTGTAGGGGCTGAGATGTACCGGAACCTGGGAGGTTGTATCAGACCCCTGGACATGTAAGTAACATGAATAATAACTGCCCGAAGGCGTGACCACGACAACTTGGATAAAAGTCAATGATGTTTATTATGACAACTCCGCAACACAGCAGCAGTTAAAGAAAACGTAAAAGTCAGCAAAGAATAAATAAGAATTTACTTACCGATAATTCTATTTCTCGGAGTCCGTAGTGGATGCTGGGGTTCCTGAAAGGACCATGGGGAATAGCGGCTCCGCAGGAGACAGGGCACAAAAGTAAAGCTTTCCGATCAGGTGGTGTGCACTGGCTCCTCCCCCTATGACCCTCCTCCAAGCCAGTTAGGTACTGTGCCCGGACGAGCGTACACAATAAGGGAGGAATTTTGAATCCCGGGTAAGACTCATACCAGCCACACCAATCACACCGTACAACTTGTGATCTAAACCCAGTTAACAGTATGATAACAGCGGAGCCTCTGAAAAGATGGCTCACAACAATAATAACCCGATTTTTGTAACTATGTACAAGTATTGCAGATAATCCGCACTTGGGATGGGCGCCCAGCATCCACTACGGACTCCGAGAAATAGAATTATCGGTAAGTAAATTCTTATTTTCTCTATCGTCCTAGTGGATGCTGGGGTTCCTGAAAGGACCATGGGGATTATACCAAAGCTCCCAAACGGGCGGGAGAGTGCGGATGACTCTGCAGCACCGAATGAGAGAACTCCAGGTCCTCCTTAGCCAGGGTATCAAATTTGTAGAATTTAGCAAACGTGTTTGCCCCTGACCAAGTAGCTGCTCGGCAAAGTTGTAAAGCCGAGACCCCTCGGGCAGCCGCCCAAGATGAGCCCACCTTCCTTGTGGAATGGGCATTTACATATTTTGGCTGTGGCAGGCCTGCCACAGAATGTGCAAGCTGAATTGTATTACACATCCAACTAGCAATAGTCTGCTTAGAAGCAATAGCACCCAGTTTGTTGGGTGCATACAGGATAACAGCAAGTCAGTTTTCCTGACTCCAGCCGTCCTGGAACATATTTTCAGGGCCCTGACAACATCTAGCAACTTGGAGTCCTCCAAGTCCCTAGTAGGTGCAAGGCACCACAATAAGCTGGTTCAGGTGAAACACTGACACCACCTTAGGGAGAGAACTGGGGACGAGTCCGCAGCTCTGCCCTGTCCGAATGGACAAACAGATATGGGCTTTTTTGAGAAAAAACCACCAATTTGACACTCGCCTGGTCCAGGCCAGGGCCAAGAGCATGGTCACTTTTCATGTGAGATGCTTCAAATCCACAGATTTGACTGGTTTTAAACCAATGTGATTTGAGGAATCCCAGAACTACGTTGAGATCCCACAGTGCCACTGGAGGCACAAAAGGGGGTTGTATATGCAATACTCCCTTGACAAACTTCTGGACTTCAGGAACTGAAGCCAATTCTTTCTGGAAGAAAATCGACAGGGCCGAAATTTGAACCTTAATGGACCCCAATTTGAGGCCCATAGACACTCCTGTTTGCAGGAAATGCAGGAAACGACCGAGTTGAAATTTCTTTGTGGGGCCTTCCTGGCCTCACACCACGCAACATATTTTCGCCACATGTGGTGATAATGTTATGCGGTCACCTCCTTTCTGGCTTTGACCAGGGTAGGAATGACCTCTTCCGGAATGCCTTTTTCCCTTAGGATCCGGCTTTCCACCGCCATGCCGATAAACGCAGCTGCGGTAAGTCTTGGAACAGACATGGTACTTGCTGAAGCAAGTCCCTTCTTAGCGGCAGAGGCCATAAGACCTCTGTAAGCATCTCTTGAAGTTCCGGGTACCAAGTCCTTCTTGGCCAATCCGGAGCCATGAGTATAGTTCTTACTCCTCTACGTCTTATAATTCTCAGCACCTTAGGTATGAGAAGCAGAGGAGGGAACACATACACCGACTGGTACACCCACGGTGTTACCAGAACGTCCACAGCTATTGCCTGAGGGTCTCTTGACCTGGCGCAATACCTGTCCCGTTTTTTGTTCAGACGGGACGCCATCATGTCCACCTTTGGTATTTCCCAACGGTTTACAATCATGTGGAAAAAACTTCCCGATGAAGTTTCCACTCTCCCGGGTGGAGGTCGTGCCTGCTGAGGAAGTCTGCTTCCCAGTTTCCATTCCCGGGATGAAACACTGCTGACAGTGCTATCACATGATTTTCCGCCCAGCGAAAAGTCCTTGCAATTTTTGCCCTTGCCCTCCTGCTTCTTGTGTCGCCCTGTCCTTTTTACGTGGGCGACTGCCGTGATGTTTTTCCCACTGGATCAATACCGGCTGACCTTGAAGCAGAGGTCTTGCTAAGCTTAGAGAATTATAAATTTACCCTTAGCTCCAGTATATTTATGTGGAGAAAAGTCTCCAGACTTGATCACACTTCCTGGAAATTTTTTCCCTTGTGTGACTGCTCCCCAGCCTCTCGGGCTGGGCTCCGTGGTCACCAGCATCCAATCCTGAATGCCGAATCTGCGGCCCTCTAGAAGATGAGCACTCTATAACCACCACAGGAGAGACACCCTCTTGGATATAGGGTTATCCGCTGATGCATCGGAAGATGCGATCCAGACCATTTGTCCAGCAAATCCCACTGAAAAGTTCTTGCGTGAAATCTGCCGAATGGAATTGCTTCGTAGGAAGCCACCATTTTTACCAGGAACCTTGTGCAATGATGCACTGTTTTTAGGAGGTTCCTGACTAGCTCGGATAACTCCCTGGCTTTCTCTTCCGGGAGAAACACCTTTTTCTGGACTGTGTCCAGAATCATCCCTAGGCACAGCAGACGTGTCGTCGGGATCAGCTGCGATTTTGGAATATTTAGAATCCACCCGTGCAGTTGTAGCAGTATCCGAGATAGTGCTACTCCGACCTCCAACTGTTCCCTGGACTATGCCCTTATCAGGAGATCGTCCAAGTAAGGGATAATTAAGACGCCTTTTCTTCGAAGAAGAATCATCATTTCGGCAGCGTCTGAAACTGATAGTGACAGTTCTGCACCACGAACCTGAGGTACCCTTAGTGAGAAGGGCAAATTTGGGACATAGAGGTAAGCATCCCTGATGTCCCGGGACACTATATAGTCCCCTTCTTCCTGGTTCGTTATCACTGCTCTGAGTGACTCCATCTTGATTTGAACCTTTGTAAGTGTTCAAAAATTTTTTTTTTTTTTTTTTTTTTTTTTAGAATAAGTCTCACCTAGCCTTCTGGCTTCAGTACCACAATATAGTGTGGAATAATACCCCTTTTCTTGTAGTAGGAGGGGTAATTTAATTATCACCTGCTGGGAATACAGCTTGTGAATTTTTTCCCATACTGCCTCCTTGTCGGAGGGAGACCTTGGTAAAGCAGACTTCAGGAGCCTGCGAAGGGGAAACGTCTCGACATTCCAATCTGTACCCCTGGGATACTACTTGTAGGATCCAGGGGTCCTGTACGGTCTCAGCGCCATGCTGAGAACTTGTCAGAAGCGGTGGAACGCTTCTGTTCCTGGGAATGGGCTGCCTGCTGCAGTCTTCTTCCCTTTCCTCTATCCCTGGGCAGATATGATCTTATAGGGACGAAAGGACTGAGGCTGAAAAGACGGTGTCTTTTTCTGCAGAGATGTGACTTAGGGTAAAAACGGCGGATTTTCCAGCAGTTGCCGTAGCCACCAGGTCCGATGGACCGACCCCAAATAACTCCTCTTCCTTTATACGGCAATACACCTTTGTGCCGTTTGGAATCTGTATCACCTGACCACTGTCGTGTCCATAACATCTTCTGGCAGATATGGACATCGCATTTACTCTTGATGCCAGAGTGCAAATATCCCTCTGTGCATCTCGCATATATAGAAATGCATCCTTTAAATGCTCTATAGTCAATAAAATACTGTCCCTGTCAAGGGTATCAATATTTTTAGTCAGGGAATCCGACCAAGCCACCCCAGCTCTGCACATCCAGGCTGAGGCGATCGCTGGTCGCAGTATAACACCAGTATGTGTGTATATACTTTTTATGATATTTTCCAGCCTCCTGTCAGCTGGTCCTTGAGGACGGCCCTATCTATAGACGGTACCGCCACTTGTTTTGATAAGCGTGTGAGCGCCTTATCCACCCTAAGGGGTGTTTCCCAACGCGCCCTAACTTCTGGCGGGAAAGGGTATACCGCCCATAATTTTCTATCGGGGGGAACCCACGCATCATCACACACTTCATTTAATTTATCTGATTCAGGAAAAACTACGGTAGTTTTTTCACATCCCACATAATACCCTCTTTTGTGGTACTTGTAGTATCAGAAATATGTAACACCTCCTTCATTGCCTTTAACGTGTGGCCCTAATAAGGAATACGTTTGTTTATTCACCGTCGACACTGGATTCAGTGTCCCTGTCTGTGTCGACCGACTAAAGTAAACGGGCGTTTTAAAAACCCCTGACGGTGTTTTTGAGACGTCTGGACCGGTACTAATTGTTTGTCGGCCGTCTCATGTCGTCAACCGACCTTGCAGCGTGTTGACATTATCACGTAATTCCCTAAATAAGCCATCCATTCCGGTGTCGACTCCCTAGAGAGTGACATCACCATTACAGGCAATTGCTCCGCCTCCTCACCAACATCGTCCTCCTACATGTCGACACACACGTACCGATACACAGCACACACACAGGGAATGCTGTGATAGAGGACAGGACCCACTAGCCCTTTGGAGAGACAGAGGGAGAGTTTACCAGCACACACCAAAAACGCTATAATTATATAGGGACAACCTTATATAAGTGTTTTCCCTTATAGCATCTTTTTTATATATTTCTAATGCCAAATTAGTGCCCCCCCTCTCTGTTTTAACCCTGTTTCTGTAGTGCAGTGCAGGGGAGAGCCTGGGAGCCTTCCCTCCAGCCTTTCTGTGAGGGAAAATGGCGCTGTGTGCTGAGGAGATAGGCCCCGCCCCTTTTTCGGCGGCCTCGTCTCCCGCTCTTAACGGATTCTGGCAGGGGTTAAATATCTCCATATAGCCTCCGGAGGCTATATGTGAGGTATTTTTAGCCAAAATAGGTATTCATTTGCCTCCCAGGGCGCCCCCCTCCCAGCGCCCTGCACCCTCAGTGACTGCCGTGTGAAGTGTGCTGAGAGGAAAATGGCGCACAGCTGCAGTGCTGTGCGCTACCTTTAGAAGACTGAGGAGTCTTCTGCCGCCGATTCTGGACCTCTTCTTACTTCAGCATCTGCAAGGGGGCCGGCGGCAAGGCTCCGGTGACCATCCAGGCTGTACCTGTGATCGTCCCTCTGGAGCTGATGTCCAGTAGCCAAGAAGCCAATCCATCCTGCACGCAGGTGAGTTCACTTCTTCTCCCCTAAGTCCCTCGTTGCAGTGATCCTGTTGCCAGCAGGACTCACTGTAAAATAAAAAACCTAAGCTAAACTTTTCTAAGCAGCTCTTTAGGAGAGCCACCTAGATTGCACCCTTCTCGGCCGGGCACAAAAATCTAACAGGCTTGGAGGAGGGTCATAGGGGGAGGAGCCAGTGCACACCACCTGATCGGAAAGCTTTACTTTTGTGCCCTGTCTCCTGCGGAGCCGCTATTCCCCATGGTCCTTTCAGGAACCCCAGCATCCACTAGGACGATAGAGAAAATACAGTTCCTGGGTACTACAGGATGGCAGGAGCCACAGGGCACTGGTAGTGTGAGATAGTTCTTATGATCTTCTAGATGGAAAGTCCTTACCAGGCCCGACTGTAGCAATGGAGATAACCCAGGATTGTGCCAGCTGGTGTTCCAGGAAAAGCTGGGTTGCTGAAGATAAAACAGCTGCTGTGGATACTGGCTGGAACCAGACTGTTGTTAGCACGGAGTGGATACTGGCTGGAACCAGTTAAATAATAAATGAACTTGGGAGCGATGAAATATGAACTGAAATGTAGAACTTGAGAGCGGAGAAATAATAATACCGGTGGAGAGTGGTAAAGTGTAGAAAGGACACCGGCCCTTTAAGGGAAGCTGTACTCTGCTGGAAGCTGAGCTGGAAGCAGGTAATGTTGTAGCTGGAAACAGATGAATCCACAATGGATTGGAGAGTCAGGCTACACCGCAGGTGGAATGCTGGTGCGGGTCTCTATGGTGGAAGTCTTGAGACAGGAGCTGGAACCTGGAAGACAATCACAGGAGAGAGACAAACAGGAACTAGGTTTGACAACCAAAGCACTGACGCCTTCCTTGCTCAGGCACAGTGTATTTATACCTGCAGCAAGGAAGGGATTGGCTAGGCAATTATTCAGATTATCAATACTGAGAACAGATTGGTGGAAATGATCAGCTGACAGAATCCAAGATGGCTGCGCCCATGCAGACACTTGGAGGGAAGTTTGGTTTGTAATCCATGTGGTAATGAAAACAGTAATGGCGGCGCCGGCCACCGGAGACAGGAGGCGCCAGGCTGACAGATGCACATCCAACCACGCGGACCCAGCGGAGGCCGCGGCTGACGTAATCGCCACTCAGACACTCTGCATGCAGAAGTTCAGGGACGGCGGCGGAGGCCGCGGGAGACGCCATGCCAGGTGTAATATGGCGTTTACTGTGACAGCGTCCCAGAGTGACAGGAGAGGATACAGGAATGTACACATCAGGATAACAGATGGAATCCGGTCCTGGAGCGCTGAGCCAGCCTTAGGAGGCATCTGATGGGTAAGAAATGGCGTCCAGATACCCGGATCGTGACAGCTTTGATATGCAAATTAGAAGCACTGAATGGGTAAATGAGTCACATAGAAGGCCAGTGAATGATACATATATATAATATTATTATAATTATGTGTATATTTATATCAGTGTATGTTCTGCAAGATAGCTATCCAATCTGAATCATATCATTTAAAGTATAGATTATTGCAGTCATTTATAGATCTGTGTGAAATCGGATACATTTGTTGCTAAATAGGTAAATTTGAAATAACAGTATTTTAAGGAGATAAGTGTAAAGATACAACGCAGGTCTGCATAAAACTTTATACAGAACAAGTTGTGTCTAGTGGGCAATAGTTATTAGTATTGTTCACATTTATAGAGCTGTGTGATTTGTTTTATTGCGGATGCAGGGTTTTGTACACGTGTCTCGGACAAAGTACAGGACTGCGCATGCAGCATAAGAGACACGCCGGTCGAGTGTTTATGCAAAGTGCATAAGAGTGCGGTCGCTAAGTACAAATTACACAATAGTGTCGTTTAGTTCAAAGGTGGGACAGTAGACAGGCTACAATAGCACAAAACTACCCGGTTTCTAAAGCAGATTAGTATAAAACTTTTGTTTAAACTGTATTGCCTCTGGGGGGTAAAGCTGCAAATCTGAATGAATTAAAATTTTCTGTACAGAAAAACAAAGTGTATTTGAGTGAGCGAACGCAGGAGTGAGTGGATTCGAACCACGGAATTCGGGATCCTGTCGTTCGGTACACCAAGTGAGTGGAGGCTTGGTGGCGTGAGGCGGCTGACTCACGTTACTATAGGATTTGAAATACTTAAGTCGTGAGGAGACTTGCACAGGAGCATGGTAGGGAATTGTGAACTGTGTGACCTATGTAGTTGTTTTTAATACGCTCCGGCTGAGGTTTCGCAGCTTGTGATTCGATTCCAGTGGTCGTACGGCAGATAGGTAACAAGTACCTATACGCTGTGCGATTGGACCGCGCGTTGTGGGTGCGATATATAGCGCAACTTAATATCCCTTTTACGAGCTTTTTGCGTAAAATCGCGGTATCATTAGCGCTGTATACAGCATACGCAAGCGTGATTTGTGTATAAAAAGTGCATAGGGAGTTTTCGCTGGTCTCTCTCAGGAAAATCTCCATTGACAGATACTTTACTGGAAAGGGTAAGTTATTCCTAAAAACTTCCAGTAAATATAGGTCAATAGGGGCCCTAAGTTGGGTACATTGCCTTCGCTATCAACAGTGTATGGTAGTACTGGCCAACGTGGGCGAAAGTGGGTGAAAGTGCTCGGAGAACTTTCACCGTCACCTTATATTGAGTATTTTGGTGTTTGTGGGAAAAGGCCCACAATTATGGGAGCCAGTTGCTCAACTAAGGGACGTTTAGCCAGGGTTCAGGCTGAAGAGCCGCGGCCCAAGGGGTCAGCGAGGTTTATTATGTGTGGGAAATATGGTCCACACGCTGAAGTTTATTGTGACGAATGGGTACGTATGACTGACAAATATAGGGTACCATTCCCTAGGGTGGGCAGCTTTGAACCAGAGGTACTGCAGAATGTAAGCAGTAAAATATGTCTGATAAAATCCAGAAAACAAAGGGTCAGACATACAAAGTGTTTAAACCTGTGGCAGCAAGAGGGGTTGGTGAGTTTGATCCTAAGGTATTGCAGGTGGTATGTCTAACCAAAGTCATATAAGACAAGAATGGAAATATAAGAACTGTTTGAACTTGTAGCAACAATAAACAAGTAGGAAGATAAAAAAAAAGAATGCAAGTACACCGCCATATGTAGATGTGGAAGCAGTTACGGCCAGCATACAAACTATAGAAAATAATAAAAATATGAAAAATATGACTGTAACCTATATATGTACTAATGAATGTTGAAGTTTTATTTAGGAGACCTGATTGTTTTCAGCCATTTCTCATGCACCCAGAGGAGTATCCAACCGGTAAAAGAAGAGCAGTAGCCTGTGGGGGAAGTGGCTGAGACCAGCGGAACAGGTAAGTATGGTATCATTCGTGTACATATATAGTAAAACCCCCCCCCAAAAAAAAAAAAAATCAAGAAAGTAACATCAGAAATGGAGAAAAACCTGTCCGCACATTAGTATTTGCCAGTAGGAAGCGGACAGAGACAAGGTAACACCCGGGTATTTCTTTCAGTTACCATATAAGAAGTATTCATTCCTAGTAATGCCCCTAGTCAAGATGAGCTCGGAAATGTTTTTTGGACCATGTACAGACCCTTAATACGAAATGAGAAGGATTGAATGAATACTTCGCATGACCTAGAAGCTTGTTAAACTTTTTTTTTTTTTTTTTTTGTCTTTTGCAGTAATAGAAAACTCTCCATCTGGATAAGACCACTGGTGAACACTAATTCGGCAAATGGGAGGTGGCTGTCTCTGTGCAAATGGACGGGCTCAGTAAGGCATTGAGTGTCAGGGTGCAGACTTCTTTGCAAAATTGGAAAGGGGTCACAGTAGCTAATCTTAGATAGTGTGCTATTGAACATCACAAGAATAGTGCTAGGCGCAGAGAACAACAGGTGGAGAGGTTGAGGACGGTAAGTATACTGGCACATACAGGAAAGACCCATCAGTCCAAACCCCAGATCCCTAATGGTCAATAATATGTTACACTTGTAGGAAGGAAGGGCATTTTGCCAGAGATTGTAGGAGTAGTAGGACACATACTGTAGTCAATATAGACCCCCTAGACAGAAAACACAAGCCACATTATTAAACACATGGGCCAGTATTTACTAAAAATCCGAGTTTGGCCGATTTGTGTTTTTTTTTTCTAAGTCCCAATCCGGGAATTCACTAAGCACCAATCTCGGCAGTGTCTGGTCTATTCGTAATGGTTTGAATGACAACGTTCCGAAATACGAATGAATAGACCATCGGTCAAACGCGGCTGTTATTTCATAGAATACGGGAATTCACTATTCATTCGTATTTGGGTGTTAGTCTCTGAGTGCTCAAATGCGGTCGTATTTTTTTGCGATTCGTTAAAAAAAGCGGCAAAAAAATAGACCTGCTTTTTTCAGTCGTGTTTACATGTGTTGCAAATAAAAAATCACTCACACCTGAATTAGGATGCCTATAAAATGATGTTAGGCCCATTTCAATACACCTACACTCAGAAATGGCAGCAGGACTGTGGGCCAGTGATCTTTTGTGTGCTGTGGGATTCCTCAGACTCAAATAACAGCCTGTAAGTAACCAGGGCCAAGAAACTGAACATGGTCAGCAGGTTGTACAGGTTCCGCGGAGGCTGCGCAGGCCTCGTTTTTTTAGGGGGCATTTAAACTTGAACGCATTGTCCGATGATAAGGTCATACAGATGTTCCGTCTAAATCGTAACAACATTTTCCGTCTGTATGACCTTGTCAAACTGGGCCTAGACCCTGAGACAGCACGCTCTCGCCCTGTCTTAGACCTGCACAAACTCCTGGCTGTGTTGTACTTTCTGGCTACTGGCAGCTTTCAGGCTGTGTCTGGGGATGTCATAGAAATCTCACAGCCCTCATTTTCCAGAATCTTAACACAGGTGATGTATACCTAACGACCTCTTCTGTTTTGTGTTTGTTTTAATTTCTCGGTGGCCAGTTCTGTCCTAAAATCTCATGTTTATTGTTTTTTAAAATGTTCACACAGGTGTTGGCTGTTTTGCAGCCCCACATCGAGGCCTCAATCTGCTTCCCTACCCAGGAGTCTCAGTGGCATGCCGTCAGGGTAGATTTCTATGAGCTGGCTGGCATGCCCAATGTGCTTGGAGCCATAGATTGCACACACATTCAGCTGAGACCACCTAGGGGCAGGCAGCACATATATACAAACCGCCATTTCGAACACTCCACAAATGTGCAGGTGGTTTGTGATGCAAATCTCAAAATAATGAGTGTTGTTGCTGGTTACTCTGGGGGCTGCCATGACTCCTTCATCCTCAGTCAGTCATCCCTCTTTGATAAGTTTGAGGACGGACAAATGCCAGATGGATGGCTGCTGGGTATGTAATTTGATATGTGTAGGCCTGCGTATACTTTGTCCAAATACAGGTGCAGATGTATTAACCTGTAGAAGGCATAAGGAAGTGAGAAACCAGTGATCTGTGCAAGGTGAGAAAGGCACCAGCCAATCTCCTCCAATATATAAATTAACATTTAGGAACAGATTGTCTGCTGCCTTTATTACCTTGCACATATCACTGCTTTTTCACTTCCTTATGCCTTCTACAGGTTAATACATCTGCCCCACAGTGTGTTACTTATGTGTTGCTGTATCTTAACATGAATCATGTTACTATATCTGTCTTTTAGGTGATGGAGGATATGGCTGTTTCTCTTGGCTTCTAACGCCATTGTCCCGACCTGATACCCCTGCTGAACACAATTACAATAATGCACATAAGTCCACGTGGAGTGTGATAGAAAGATGTTTTGGTGTGCTGAAATCTAGGTTTCGGTGTCTGGATAAGTCTGGTGGCCTTTTGTTGTATAGTCCCTCCAAGGTGACTCAAATTGTGTTCTGCTGCTGCTTTCTTCATAACATGTGTTTGCAACAACATCTGCCACATGTTGAGGAGGAGGTGGAGGAAGAAAGCAGCCAGCAAGCAGAGGAATTAGAGACATCTGGTGATACTTGGAGTACTGATGTAGGGAGGCAGGTTAGGCAACAGATCATCAATCGCTATTTCTAAGGTAAGCTTGGTTTGCTTATTTCATTTGTTGTGTATTCATAAATAGATGTTTTGCCTTTTTTACCAAAATTCATTACTCAGAATGTGTCTGTCTCCTTGACACATACAAACATACCCTCGCTATATGAGAAACAAATGTCGCATGTGTATTGTGTGTATTTTTAATCTCAAAACAACAGATTATGAGTGGCATGCATTAAGTCTGGATAAGTGATCGAAAACTTGCAGTGCTAATTTCTTACAAGCCCACATCATCCATTTAGTATTTCACTTTATCATTGTTTGTAACGTCCTAATGCACAGGTTCACAAACTCGGCCCTCAGGACCACACACAGTGCATGTTTTTCTCGTAACCCAGTAGAAGCACAGGTGTATGAATTACTCACAGACATATGTTAAAAGGTTCACAGGTGGAGCTAATTATGTCACTTGTGATTCTGTGAGTAGACCTGCAAAACATGCACTGTGTGGGTTCCTGAGGGCCGAGTTTGAGAACCTGCGTTCCCAAAAAACACTCCTCAACATATAATATGTTAGCCTTGAGGAATACATGTGTCCCTATGTGTGATGCACCATCATATTTAAGACTCACAAACTTACTGTAATCAGGAAAAATGTATTTCCTAATGTTTGATGCTGTAAACTTGATGATGTGTAAGTAAATACACAGTTTGCCACACATATACATTATTATACACAGTTTTTGTTTTTGGTTGAAAAAGTACATATTTGTTTCAGCATCATGTGTAAAAACATGCTTAATAAATTTTAACACACACAAACATGTCCCAACAATACTGATATTCATTTGGACAATGTTTTTCAAACAAAACAAAGGCAACATATTACAAGCTTTTTACGCAACTCAATTGTGTTCTTCTTGTAATGTTGTATAGATAAGATAGCTAAGATATGTATCACTAACATTGTAATTTGGATTGTCTGCAGGCAAAGAGAATGATTGGAATCTAGAAAGAGTAATGATTAGAAAAAAATCAAGTGGTCAGTTTACTTCCTGCTAAAGACATTCTGCCTGGTTGGCAATTATTGTATCTACAGGCAAAGAGAATGATTGGAATCTAGAAAGAGTAATGATTAGAAAAAAATCAAGTGGTCAGTTTACTTCCTGCTGAAGACATTCTGCCTGGTTGGCAATTATTGTATCTGCAGGCAAAGAGAATGATTGGAATCTAGAAAGAATAATGATTAGAAAAAAATCAAGTGGTCAGTTTACTTCCTGCTAAAGACATTCTGCCTGGCTGGCAATTATTGTATCTGTAGGCAAAGAGAATGATTGGAATCTAGAAAGAGTAATGATTAGAAAAAAATCAAGTGGTCAGTTTACTTCCTGCTAACATGTATGTGTGGCTCCATCAACATTTCCCTCCTCCAATACAAAAAAAAAATGTTAATGAATAAATGTGCGTACTAATTTTTTTTTATTTTTTGGCCCACTTATAATTAATGATGTTGAAAAAAGGGTCAAGGTGCTAAGTGTTATATTTTTTTTAGCAACAAAAACACTTGCTAACTATTTTGAGTTACTTATCACAAATGTCTAACTTGTTTTTTTTTCACGTTTTTTTGGGTGGCTGCTTGTCCTGCACTTTGCCTTTAGCACTGTCATGTTGTCGTGCTCTGGTGGACCGTCTTGGTGGTGATGAGACTGGCATGATATTTGGAGTAGTCGTACCAGAACTGCTGCTTGTTTGCTGTTGGTGCATGCATCTGAGTGTTTCATTCAGGTTAGTGAGGGTGGCATTGAGTTCACGTGTAGCAGCATTTTGATTGTCTACTATTCGGAATAAACTTTCATTAATCTTTTGATTGTTTTGAAAAATGCTCATATAACTTTGCTGTTGTCTGTGCTGTTCTTCCATTATGCGCTGTAAGTTGCCCATGACCTTTGTAATGTCTGTACGCATGAGTTCCATGGTATTGCCTATTCTGGTTGTTTGTTCATTTTGTCTACTCAGATTTCTTGATATTCTTCGGAGGTGAGATGGTAGGCTTGCAAACATTTGTGTCTGCTTACGCAGGCAATCTTCATTAGTGGCCTGCTGTCTAGCCCAAATAGTCCAAAACACCTGATCAGGGCCTTGTGTTCCTGGTGTTGTTGGGCTGTGTTGTGGTGGTGGTGTGCTTTGCTGTGGTGGTGTACTTACAGGTGGTGGGGGGCTCATTCCTTGCATTAATGGCTGCATTTCTAAGATGTTTGTCTCCTCCATATCACTGTGTTGGTGTTGTTGCGGAGGGATGCTGTTCCCAGGACTCGAAGCTGAAATGTTAAACAAATCTCCGTTAGCTATCCATATGTTTGAGAAATGTAAAAAAATCACTACACATGGAACTCATGTCATTCACTGTTGCTTTCTACTATTCTGGCTAGCAACATCATCACTCATAGCTTAAATACATACATATGCCTGTTTGATGCAAATGTGTCTGGTTACTTAATTGTGAAAGCAAACACTTTAGTTTTATTGTAGCTCACACATACTCCACCATAAAAACACATTGGAATACATAATGTGTTACCTTACAGCTTTGTTCTAACAAACATAGTAATGTTTTTATATGTATTTTGCAATGTTACCTCAAGCACACATGTGATTTTTGGAAAAACAACCTTACTTTTTGAAAACAAACCAACATGCTTTTTTGTTGCAACATCTTATACCCAATGTCATACTGTATGGCTCAAGTGGACATACATATCTTTACTGGATGTGGGCAAGGCGATTTAGTTTGGATTCCATTTCAGCTTTTACTTACTGCGGTAAGTATTTTAGTTTTGGATGTGTTTTGACTTAATGCGGTTATGACTGATTTTGATTATGTTGTGACATTTTACACATTTTTTTCAGTTTGATACTCACAATCAAGATGAGGGGAGTGTGGCTGACGTCTTGGAGGTGTGTCCAAAATTTGGAGTGGGGGTACAGAACATACGGACGATAATCTTCGTGGCGGGGTAGCCTGCTGTGTTTGTGGCGGGACATGACCTTGCTTTCTTTTCGGCCACAGGTTTTTTGTGGTGATGTCTTACAGAAGTGCCACTTCTGCTGCTCCATACTTCTTTTGATGGACCTTTTAATGAAAGTGCAATTTTGTTATGCCCATTCCTTTACAAGCATACCCTATACTACAATGGGCACTTTACCTGCTTCCGCAGCGTCATCATCATCAGATGTGATAGGAGTTACTGGCCGACAAGTAGTACTGCTTTTTTCAGACACTGTATAAAATGAATGATATTAAAAAATCATGCTATTGTGTATACATACATCCACCCATTATGCTTATAAACATTTATTCTTTTAAAAATGTTTGGTTTTTATTTAAAACAAACATAAGGACCAGAAATTAAAACAAAAAACAAAAACAATGACCAAAACACATATGCACTATGGCAACATCAACACAGGAAAACATGTACAGGACACTGACATAGGCCACAAGTTCAAGGAAAGGATTTAAAATAAAAAAAAACACACAACTTCATTTTGTATTGGAAGGAAAAATATTACAGATGCAATATCTAATTTGCTCTGTGATGTGGCACTCCAAAGATACATTACCACTATATGAGCAAAAACAAAATGAAGCAATTTATAAAAAAATTACACTGCAGTGTGGTGTCACGGTACAAATACAAGCAAAAAAAAAAAAAAAAAAAATATTGTTTTTTAAATTAAATAATTAACATTATCTAAAGATTACATTACACATGTAAGTGGTTTCCAAACCACTTTCCAGTACTCCAGCCTCTAACATGACAACCACTTTTTAAAAAAAAATTCCACATGGATCACTTAAATATAAAACATAGTCACAATTTAAAAAAAAAAACGCCCAAAAGGAAAATAAGAATTTACTCACCGGTAATTCTATTTCTCGTAGTCCGTAGTGGATGCTGGGGACTCCGTAAGGACCATGGGGAATAGACGGCTCCGCAGGAGACTGGGCACATCTAAAGAAAGATTTAGGACTATCTGGTGTGCACTGGCTCCTCCCCCTATGACCCTCCTCCAAGCCTCAGTTAGATTTCTGTGCCCGGTCGAGCTGGATGCACACTAGGGGCTCTCCTGAGCTCCTAGAAAGAAAGTATAGTTTAGGTTTTTTATTTTACAGTGAGTCCTGCTGGCAACAGGCTCACTGCAGTGAGGGACTAAGGGGAGAAGAAGCGAACCTACCTAAGTGGTGGTAGCTTGGGCTTCTTAGGCTACTGGACACCATTAGCTCCAGAGGGATCGCACACAGGACCCGACCTCGTCGTCCGTTCCCGGAGCCGCGCCGCCATCCCCCTTACAGAGCCAGAAGCAAGAAGGTCCGGAAAATCGGCGGCTGAAGACTTCTGTCTTCTCCAAGGTAGCGCACAGCACTGCAGCTGTGCGCCATTGCTCCTCATGCACACCACACACTTCGGTCACTGATGGGTGCAGGGCGCTGGGGGGGGCGCCCTGAGCAGCAATTTTAACACCTTGGCTGGCAAAACTGACACCATATATAGCCCCAGAGGCTATATAGGTGTAAATTACCCCTGCCAGAATAACACAAAAAGCGGGAGAAAGCCCGCCAAGAAAGGGGCGGAGCCATCTCCCTCAGCACACTGGCGCCATTTTCCCTCACAGCTCCGCTGGAAGGATCGCTCCCTGGCTCTCCCTTGCAGTCCTGCACTACAGAAAGGGTAAAAAAGAGAGGGAGGGCACTAAATGTAGGCGCAGTATATATATAATACAAGCAGCTATAGGGGAAAACACTCTGTATAGTGATATCCCTCTGTTATATAGCGCTCTGGTGTGTGCTGGCATACTCTCCCTCTGTCTCCCCAAAGGGCTTTGTGGGGTCTTGTCCTCTGTCAGAGCATTCCCTGTGTGTGTGCTGTGTGTCGGTACCGCTGTGTCGACATGTATGATGAGGAAAATGATGTGGAGGCAGAGCAAATGCCTGTAAATGTGTTGTCACCCCCTGAGGGGTCGACACCTGTGTGGATGGACTTATGGAAGGAATTACGTGACAGTGTCAGCTCCTTACATAAAAGGTTTGACGACATAGGACAGCCGGCTACTCAGCTTGTGACTGTTCCAGCGTCTCAAATGTCATCAGGGGCTTTAAAACGCCCGCTACCTCAGATGGCAGACACAGATGTCGACACGGATACCGACTCCAGTGTCGACGACGATGAGACTAGTGTACCCTCCAATAAGGCCACCCGTTACATGATTGAGGCAATGAAAAATGTATTGCACATTTCTGATAGTACCCCAGGTACCACAAAAAAGGGTATTATGTTCGGTGAAAAAAACTACCAGTAGTTTTTCCTGCATCTGAGGAATTAAATGAGGTGTGTGAGGAAGCCTGGACTTCCCCCGATAAGAAATTGATAATTTCTAAACGGTTATTGGCAGCGTACCCTTTCCCGCCAGAGGATAGGTCACGTTGGGAAACATCCCCTAGGGTAGATAAAGCGCTTACACGTTTATCAAAACAGGTGGCACTACCGTCTCAGGATACGGCCGCCCTAAAGGATCTTGCTGATAGAAAGCAGGAGGCTACCCTAAAAGCTATATATACACACACGGGCATTATATTGCGACCAGCGATTGCATCAGCATGGATGTGCAGTGCTGCTGCTGCGTGGTCAGATTCCCTGTCGGATAATATTGATACCCTGGATAGGGACAATATTACAGTAGAGCATATAAAAGACAATGTCTTATACATGCGCGATGCACAGAGGGATATTTGCCGGCTGGCATCAAAAATAAGCGCAATGTCCATTGCCAACCAGAAGGGGGTTATGGACTCGGCAATGGTCAGGTGATGCCGATTCAAAAAGGCACATGGAAGTTTTGCCTTATAAGGGAGTGGAACTGTTTGGGGATGGTCTTTCAGACCTCGTTTCCACAGCTACGGCTGGGAAATCGACATTTTTGCCACAGGCTACCCCACAGCAAAAGAAAGCACCGTATTATCAAGTACAGTCCTTTCGGCCCCATAAACACAAGAGGGCTCGAGGCGCATCCTTTCTGCCGAGAGGCAAAGGTAGAGGGAAAAAGCTGCAGCATACAGCCAGTTCCCAAGAGCAAAAGTCCTCCCCCGCGTCCGGTAAGTCCACAGCATGACGCTGGGGCTTCATAGGCGGACCCGGGTACGGTGGGGGCCCGTCTCAGAAATTTCAGCACACAGTGGGCTCTCTCACAGGTGGATCCCTGGATCCTTCAAGTAGTATCTCAGGGGTACAGGCTGGAATTCGAGACGTCCCCCCCCCCGCCGTTTTCTAAAATCTGCCTTACCAGCAACTCCCTCTGCCAGAGAGGGAGTGTTGGTGGCTATCCAAAAACTGTATTCACAGCAAGTGATTGTCAAGGTACCCCTCCTTCAGCAAGGAAAGGGTTACTATTCCACAATGTTTGTGGTACCGAAACCGGACGGTTCGGTGAGACCCATCTTAAATTTAAAATCCTTGAACACATATAACAAAAGATTCAAGTTCAAGATGGAATCGCTCAGGGCGATTATTGCGATCCTGGACGAGGGGGATTATAGGGTCTCTCTGGACATCAAGGATACTTACCTGCAATGTCCCCATTTACCCTCCTCACCAGGAGTACCTCAAGATTGTGGTACCGGACTGTCACTATCAGTTCCAGACGCTGCCGTTTGGATTATCCACGGCACCGAGGGTCTTTACCATGGGTAATGACCGAAATGATGATACTCCTTCGCAAGAAGGGAGTTTTAATTATCCCGTACTTGGACGATCTCCTGATACAGGCGAGGTCCAAGGAACAGTTGGTAAGGGGGTAGCACTTTCTCCGGAAGTGCTGCAACAGCAGGACTGGATTCTCAATTCCAAAGTCACAGCTGGTCCCGACGACACGTCTTCTGTTCCTGGGAATGATTCTGGAAACAGACCAGAAAAAAGTGTTTCTTCCAATGGAAAAAGCCGAGGAGTTGTCATCTCTAGTCAGAGACATCCTAAAACCGGGACAGGTGTCGGTACATCAATGCACACGAGTCCTGGGAAAAATGGTAGCTTCGTACGAGGCGATTTCATTCGGAAGGTTCCACGCAAGGACTTTCCAGTGGGACCTGTTGGACAAATGGTCCGGGTCCCATCTCCAGATGCAACAGCGAATAACCCTGTCGGCAAGTACCAGGGTGTCGCTGCTGTGGTGGCTGCAGAGGGCTCATCTACTAGAGGGCCGCAGATTCGGAATACAGGACTGGGTCCTGGTGACCACGGATGCCAGCCTTCGTGGCTGGGGTGCAGTCACACAGGGAAGAAATTTCCAAGGACTGTGGTCAAATCAGGAGATTTCGCTTCACATAAATATTCTGGAGCTAAGGGCCATTTACAATGCCCTAAGCCAAGCAAGACCCCTGCTTCAGAACCGGCCGGTACTGATCCAATCAGACAACATCACGGCGGTCGCCCATGTAAACAGACAGGGCGGCACAAGAAGCAGGAGGGAAATGGCAGAAGTCACAAGGATTCTCCGATGGGCAGAGAATCATGTGTTAGCACTGACAGCAGTGTTCATTCCGGGAGTGGACAACTGGGAAGCAGACTTCCTCAGCAGGCATGACCTCCACCCGGGAGAATGGGGACTTCATCCAGAAGTCTTCCAAATGCTGGTAAACCGTTGGGAAAGACCACAGGTGGACATGATGGCGTCCCGCCTCAACAAAAAGCTAAAAAGATATTGCGCCAGGTCAAGGAACCCTCAGGCGATCGCTGTGGACGCTCTGGTAGCACCGTGGGTGTACCAGTCGGTTTATGTGTTTCCTCCTCTGCCTCTCATTCCCAAGGTACTGAGAATAATACGAAGGCGAGGAGTGAAAACTATACTCGTGGTTCCGGACTGGCCAAGAAGAGCTTGGTACCCGGAACTTCAAGAGATGCTTTCAGAGGACCCTTGGCCTCTGCCGCTCAGACAAGTCCTGCTGCAGCAGGGGACCTGTCTGTTCCAAGACTTACCGCGGCTACGTTTGACGGCATGGCAGTTGAACACCGGATCCTGAAGGAAAAGGGCATTCCGGAGGAAGTCATCCCTACCCTGATCAAAGCCAGGAAGGATGTCACTGCAAAACATTATCACCGCATTTGGCAGAAATATGTTGCTTGGTGTGAGGCCAGGAAGGCCCCAACGGAGGAATTTCAACTGGGTCGATTCCTGCATTTCCTGCAAGCAGGGGTGACGTTGGGCCTCAAATTGGGGTCCATTAAGGTCCAGATTTCGGCCCTGTCGATTTTTTTCCAGAAAGAACTGGCTTCACTGCCTGAAGTTCAGACTTTTGTCAAAGGAGTTCTGCATATTCTTTTGTGCCCCCAGTGGCACCTTGGGATCTCAATGTGGTTTTGGAGTTCCTGAAATCACATTGGTTTGAACCACTTAAGACTGTGGATTTGAAATATCTCACGTGGAAAGTGGTTATGCTGTTGGCCCTGGCTTCGGCCAGGCGTGTGTCAGAATTGGCGGCTTTGTCCTATAAAAGCCCTTATCTGATTTTCCATATGGATAGGGCAGAGTTGAGGACTCGTCCTCAGTTTCTCCCGAAGGTGGTATCAGCGTTTCACTTGAACCAGCCTATTGTGGTGCCTGCGGCTACTAGGAACTTGGAGGATTCCAAGTTACTGGACGTAGTCAGGGCCCTGAAAATTTATGTTTCCAGGACGGCTGGAGTCAGGAAAACTGACTCGCTGTTTGTCCTGTATGCACCCAACAAACTGGGTGCTTCTGCTTCTAAGCAGACTATCGCGCGCTGGATTTGTAGCACTATTCAGCTGGCGCATTCTGCGGTGGGACTACCGCAGCCTAAATCTGTAAAAGCCCATTCCACAAGGAAGGTGGGCTCATCTTGGGCGGCTGCCCGAGGGGTCTCGGCTTTACAACTTTGCCGAGCTGCTACTTGGTCAGGGGCAAACACGTTTGCAAAATTCTACAAATTTGATACCCTGGCTGAGGAGGACCTGGAGTTCTCTCATTCGGTGTTGCAGAGTTAAAACATTATTGCAGGACAATTCAGAGACACACCAAGTCCAAACTACACATGCAAAATATCTGCATGACATACAATAAAGTAAGATTACTTTATTGTATGACATACACATGACATACAATAAAGTAAGATGTTACATTGGCTTTTATATAAAACATTAACCAAAACAATGTATTTGCTGACACACACTTGAAGATGGGAGTAATATGCAACGTCACATGACACACATTACAAAAAAATAAATAAAAAAAATAAATGCAAATACACATGCTCACCATTCTTCCTGGGCCTATCTGAATCCCGGACATGGGTTGCAGAGACAACTTCTGGAGGTATTACACTCCGCATGGGCTCCTCATACTCCAGATAACTTGCAATATAGGGCTGCCCACCACCGGTTTTCCGAGCCGACTTGGCCTCCTTGGCCATTTTGGACTTGACACGTCGCTTTATGTCATAGTACCGTTTGCGGCACGTGTCCTCCGTCCGCTTGACCACCTCCTCACTATTGACAGCAGCAACTACTTTCGCCCACAACACCGTCTTCCTCAGTGTTGGCACCTTGGCGGACTCAGGGCCAAATAGCTGCCTCTGATACTTCATCAGCTCACGCACCAATGCCACATTTTCAGCAAAACTAAACTTAACATTCCGCCCAGTCTTAGTAGTGGTGCGTGGCTGCGGAGCACTCTGACTGTCACTTGAGGCTGCTGCAGCAACCTCACCCACCTCCTCCACCTCACTAACACTCACCTCCTCCACCTGACCGACCTCCTCCCCCTCACTCACACCCTCCACCTCTGAGTCACACATAATTGTGTGTCTAAACAGTTAACACAGGAAAAAAAAGACAAACAACACACTCCTCCACTACCACTACACAACACACACACACACTGACAAAGGACTATAAAGAAAAATAACTTGGACTAAAAATTAGACAAAACCACAAAATACAAGACAACAAGAATGACAAGACGACTTTCAAACACAATACCACACTCAGAAATCGCTACCACCACTCCTCTTCAAACCACAAATTCACCTACCTCCACAGCACAACCTCCCTCCTCCTCACCACTAACTAAACCCACGAGGTGCAGACGGTTTGGGGCGTATTTATATGGTTGCGCACAGACACTCCTACCATCTGAAACACAACCAATCACGAACGGTGATGAAAATCAAAACTGAAAGTGAAAATGCGGCCGCGGGAAAAAAAAACCCTGCCGCGTTTAACTTAGGAAAAAACCCAGCAAATACAACAAAAACACGTACGCAAACGACAATGACGGCCGTAAATGTGCCAAAAAAAACCGACTGGCATCGACATCGGAAAACACGAAAACCATAAAGTCGACTGCTTCGTAACTTTGCACGATATGGATTCAAAAAGTTGCATGAAAATGCATCCGATACAAAACGAGTTTAAACACTACACAAACCGACTCAAACACGAATATTAGTAAATATTGGCCATAGACGGGACCAAGGGACATATAGGGGTAAATTTACTAAGATTCGTATTTTCCCGTTTCAGGTCAAAGTTCAATCACGAATGACATCGAAAGTGTAAAACTGCAACTTTTTGAATTTGTTACGATGGATTTACTAAGCTGTCGTATTCGGGTTTTTCTTTTCTTCCGATGTCATTCGTGTTTTTTTTGTGTTTTTTACGGCAGTGATTAGCAAAACACTGCCGACTTTTTTACAATTAATCTCGGCCGGATCTGTGTGATCCGTGCTGGGGTTCTATTTTTTTTTTTTTTTTTAATTAAACACGGTAAAATTTAAAAAAAAAATTGCGTGGGGTCCCCCCTCCTAAGCATAACCAGCCTCGGGCTCTTTGAGCCGATCCTGGTTGCCGAAATATGGGAAAAAAATTGACAGGGGTTCCTCCATATTTAAGCAACCAGCATCGGGCTCTGCGCCTGGTCCTGGTTCCAAAAATACGGGGGACAAAAAGAGTAGGGGTCCCCCGTATTTTTAAAACCAGCACCGGG
The DNA here is from genome assembly GCF_028390025.1 of Pseudophryne corroboree. Classification (NCBI taxonomy): domain Eukaryota; kingdom Metazoa; phylum Chordata; class Amphibia; order Anura; family Myobatrachidae; genus Pseudophryne; species Pseudophryne corroboree. The sequence continues at coordinate 300,858,413 of NC_086446.1, forward strand.
CTCCACTAGCTGGACAGATAATGCCACAGCCGGGGGTCACTTTTATATAGTGCCCTGCGGCCGTGGCATCAAAAATCCAACTAGTCACCCCTGGCCGGGGTACCCTGGGGGAGTGGGGACCCCTTCACTCAAGGGGTCCCCCCCCCCAGCCACCCAAGGGCCAGGGGTGAAGCCCGAGGCTGTCCCCCCCCATCCAATGGGCTGCGGATGGGGGGGCTGATAGCCTTTGTTGTAAAAGAAAAGATATTGTTTTTAGTAGCAGTACTACAAGTCCCAGCAAGCCTCCCCCGGATGCTGGTACTTGGAGAACCACAAGTACCAGCATGCGGCGGAAAAACTGGCCCGCTGGTACCTGTAGTATTACTACTAAAAAAATACCCAAAAAAAGACAAGACACACACACCGTGAAAGTATAATTTTATTACATACATACACACATACATACTTACCTTAAGTTCCCACGCAGGTCGGTCCTCTTCTCCAGTAGAATCCAAGGGGTACCTGTTGAAGAAATTATACTCACGAGATCCAGGGGTCCAGGCTCCTCGGGAAATCCAGGGGTAATCCACGTACTTGAAAAAAATAACAAAACGGTGTCCCGACCACGAACTGAAAGGGGACCCATGTTTGCACATGGGTCACCTTTCCACGAATGCCAGAAACCCACTCTGACTTCTGTCTAAGTGGGTTTCTTCAGCCAATCAGGGAGTGCCACGTTGTAGCACTCTCCTGATCGGCTGTGTGCTCCTGTACTGAGTGACAGGCGGCACACGGCAGTGTTACAATGTAGCGCCTATGCGCTCCATTGTAACCAATGCTGGGAACTTTCTGCCCTGCGGTTGACCTAAAGTGACGTCACCGCTGAGCAGAAAGTTCCCAGCATTGGTTACAATGTAGCGCATAGGCGCTACATTGTAACACTGCCGTGTGCTGCCTGTCAGTGAGGACAGGAGCACACAGCTGATCAGGAGAGTGCTACAACGTGGCGCTCCCTGATTGGCTGAAGAAACCCACTTAGACAGAAGTCAGAGTGGGTTTCTGGCATTCGTGGAAAGGTGACCCATGTGCAAACATGGGTCCCCTTTCAGTTCGTGGTCGGGACACCGTTTTGTTATTTTTTTCAAGTACGTGGATTACCCCTGGATTTCCCGAGGAGCCTGGACCCCTGGATCTCGTGAGTATAATTTCTTCAACAGGTACCCCTTGGATTCTACTGGAGAAGAGGACCGACCTGCGTGGGAACTTAAGGTAAGTATGTATGTATGTGTGTATGTATGTAATAAAATTATACTTTCACGGTGTGTGTGTCTTGTCTTTTTTTGGGTATTTTTTTTAGTAGTAGTACTACAGGTACCAGCGGGCCAGTTTTTCTGCCGCATGCTGGTACTTGTGGTTCTCCAAGTACCAGCATGCGGGGGAGGCTTGCTGGGACTTGTAGTACTGCTACAAAAAACAATGGCCCTCATTCCGAGTCGTTCGCTCGGTATATTTCATCGCATCGCAGTGAAATTCCGCTTAGTACGCATGCGCAATATTCGCACTGCGACTGCGCCAAGTAATTTAACAATGAAGATAGTATTTTTACTCACGGCTTTTTCTTCGCTCCGGCGATCGTAATGTGATTGACAGGAAATGGGTGTTACTGGGCGGAAACACGGCGTTTCAGGGGCGTGTGGTTAAAAACGCTACCGTTTCCGGAAAAAACGCAGGAGTGGCCGGAGAAACGGAGGAGTGTCTGGGCGAACGCTGGGTGTGTTTATGACGTCAAACCAGGAACGACAAGCACTGAACTGATCGCAGATGCCGAGTAAGTCTGAAGCTACTCTGAAACTGCTAAGTAGTTTGTAATCGCAATATTGCGAATACATCGGTCGCAATTTTAAGAAGCTAAGATTCACTCCCAGTAGGCAGCGGCTTAGCGTGTGTAACTCTGCTAAAATCGCCTTGCGAGCGATCAACTCGGAATGAGGGCCAATATCTTTTCTTTTACAACAAAGGCTATCAGCCCCCCCATCCGCAGCCCATTGGATGGGGGGGGACAGCCTCGGGCTTCACCCCTGGCCCTTGGGTGGCTGGGGGGGGGGACCCCTTGATTGAAGGGGTCCCCACTTCCCCAGGGTACCCCGGCCAGGGGTGACTAGTTGGATTTTTGATGCCACGGCCGCAGGGCACTATATAAAAGTGACCCCCGGCTGTGGCATTATCTGTCCAGCTAGTGGAGCCCGGTGCTGGTTTTAAAAATACGGGGGACCCCTACTCTTTTTGTCCCCCGTATTTTTGGGACCAGGACCAGGCGCAGAGCCCGATGCTGGTTGCTTAAATATGGGGGAACCCCTGTCATTTTCCCCCCCATATTTTTGCAACCAGGATCGGCTCAAAGAGCCCGAGGCTGGTTATGCTTAGGAGGGGGGACCCCACGCAATTTTTTGAGAAAAAATAAGCACTTTCCCACCCCTTCCCACTGATATACATGCACGGATCTCATGGATCCGTGCATGCCTATCTAATCACGGGAAAAAAAAAAAGGTCTGTTTTTTTTTAGCACTTTTTTACGAGTTGTAATTTTTCACGGCAGTGTTTTTTTTTTTTTTGCTTTGCACTTCTTAGTAAATGACCGAGATTCATACTTAAACAGCCGCGTTTTGACCGATGGTGTATTCATTCGTAATTTTTTACTTGGACTTGCAAAAAATTACGAATGCCCTCATCTCTGCCGTGATTAGTGTTTAGTAAAAAAACGGCATCTCGGTCAAAATCGGGAGCTTAGTAAATTTCCCCCATAGTAAGGAATCATAAGCCATATAGAAAACACAGATTCGGCTAATGGGAAAAACAAAATAAATGCAACATTACCCTTTGACAAAACTTGCTGGGGTTAAGATGGGGCCTCTAAACTTTTGCTTTTTTCCTAGCAGAAATGGCCCCTGATTAACTTAATTTTGTTAGATATGATATACATATATTGTGCTCCCGCTCAGGAAGTACAAAGTATGTTAGACACCCACGAAGACTAATGTCGCATTCTATGTTCTAGATGCATGTCCATCACAGGTAAAGGAAATTATCTCACAGATACCGGGTTCCCTATGAACTTAGGATGGACAGGACACTGGATTGATGGCTGGGATAGTCCCAATAGCGATACGATAAACACAGAATTTTTTTAAGGGGAGTAGACCAAGTAGAGAATCACTTCCCCGTTGTGCCCAATCCAGTTGTCAAATTTTTATAAAATCTTCACCTCTACAAACTCATCTGCCACCAACCTCTATTCTGTTTCTCTAGTTTCCTCTACATCTTTTGCGTTCACACAGGGTGGTACAATACATGGACCCAATTACAGTTCAAACTCCACATGCCTAGGTCCTTCAGAGTTCTGCCCAAACCCAGTATATCTCAACAGCACGATAACACCAGTATTACTGCAGTGTGCCTTGTCATGCACAAAGGGTGGAGAATGGGAATACTGGTGAAGGGAAATTTTGTATAGACACTGATATGCCTGTTGGTGAATGGCAAACCTGACATTTTCTTTTTCCTTCTCTCCTCTAGAGATGTTTCTTTTTTCTTTTCTTTTTTTGAGTTATGCTCATGGTACTCTACATTGCAAACACACAATAGTAAATTAAAATGAAAAATTTGTGTTCCCTACAGGAAAAGGCAGTCTGGAGGACAAAGGGGTATGGCCAGGAGTCCTCAGGACTGTGGACACGGTAAGCCAGTAGCCCCCAGAGCATACCTTCCAAGTCTAGCTGAGGTGGCACACGGTCTGACTCATCTAGGCAAAGAGTGTATGTGCAGGCTGATGAGAACCTACTGGTGTGCGCCAGGATTCTATTCTAATGCAGGTAAGAGAGCAATGACCTGTCTTGCTTGCTTGAGGAAGAATATTGGTAAAGCAATACCAACAGAGCCATCCCATATCCCTCCTGCAGACGGATCTTTTCAGGAAATACAAATCGACTTCGTACAGTTAACACCCTTTAGGAATTATTGTTATGTATTGGTGTGCACTGATGTTTTCTCAAACTGGGTAGAGGCATTTCCTGCCGCCACGGATGCTGCAGTGTTTACCGCAAAGAAAAATTGCGCAGAAATTTGTGTGTAGATAATGGTACCCCTAGAAGTAGGAGCAAAGCTTAAAATTGTACTATTGTGATCATAGATACTGCCACTAGTATTATGTAGCATCGGAACCACTCCCAGATCTTCACTCAACGAATCACCCTCTTCGAAATTTGTTTTTGTTTTGGTATTTGTCTTTTTTTGGGTTGTTTTTGGAAGACAACCTCATGTCATGATTGATCCGCACAATGATCAGAAATACACCAATGAGGTGACAGTACTGTACGTTACTGAGATGAGCCAGCATTTGAGAACTTGACAAAAGTACTTGAAACTGTTGATTGCTGGTATGCCAAATACTGTCTTGATTGTGAACGAAGAGACTGTGTGATTGTTCTTACGCTCAGGTTGCCTAATAGACAGGTGGGAAGGACCATACTAAGTTTTGTTGACAGCACTATCCCAGTGAAATTAGCCGAGAGACTTGGGTCCACGATTCCCATTGTAGGAAAGTCGGTAGTCCGGAAGGAACTCGTAAATGGAGTGAGATCGCAAAAGTATCACCAGAGACTCTGTTCCATGAAGACTGAGAGGCAGCACTGTTGAACACTACCTGAGCGTACTAAAGGATTGCAGAAAGACCAGTCATTGTAATTGGTTTGTTATGAACAAGAGTTGTTTTGTTCTATTTCTCTTTTCTCTCTTTCCCGCTGACAAACATTTTTTTCAGGATATTCTATTTTTGCAAGGTTTTTTTTATGAGGAGTCGAGTGTGGGACTGGAACTGGTTCTGGAGGAAGGAGTGATTTCCTTATAGGATCCCAGGATTAGCCGATCAGTTTGTTAAAGTCAGAGAAAAATCAAAGGTCTAGTGGTTATGGAGTTCAGAGGTAATCAGGAACAATCAGACAATGGCTATTCACACATTGCAGATAAAGAGCTCATTAATATATGTGGAAGAAAGGTTTATGAGTGGCTCTCCCCGAACTCCGAAGGTTTATGTTATTTAGGAAGGACAGTACTTATAACCCTTGTTCAATTATTAAACAGACCTAGCATACGTTCCAGAAATGGAAACAATGTTCAGAAAATGATAGAAATATGTAGATCATGAAAATTTTATATGTCACTTTCACGATTTGTTTGTGTTTTCTTCATCTACCCAGCAGAACATGTATGTGTGAAATGTTCGTTGCAAATCAGACATTATAGGCCAAAGCACTGTCCCAGCATACTCTATAGGTTGAATGTTGTCCCACACCCAACCAGTGGTCCCGTGACCGCCGAGTGCATATAGAGGATGTCTCGTCCTCCTCCCTGTCTTCCCCAAATATAGTCAAGTGTCTGATTTGCGAAATGAATACATACTTGTGTCTAGGTCACCGGTTATTGTATGAAATACTTTTTTTTCTTATGTTAATAATTGATGGCAGTTATTGTTTACTGGCAAAGGATGGACTGTCGAAGTCAAAAATATTACATAGAATGAACATACAAACTCTACACACATATAAGTCGCTATACTTGCAAATACGCGAGCACAGCAATATATGGTAACAAACGCATTTACACGGACATGCCACAGAGATGGATTCGACACTTATTTCATGCAGTACATAATTATAATAATATCAAGCGCCAGACATCATGATTTAAAATTATATAATGAAGTAATGTTATGTATGTGTATTATTTGAACGAAGCCAGATACACCTGTCATATTTAGTATTAAAGCAAGCAGATTAATGTGTAGATTCATTTGATACTTGTTATTAAGTTGTAGGACATTGCACCAAATAGTTATGATTAAATGTATGAAAGGTAAAATCACTTTTATTAGAACAATAGATATTCCAAACAGGTAGTGGACAGGAAGCTCAGGCCAGCCCCTTTTGATTTCTCCAAGGCTGAACCTGTTTACCAACAGACTAGTGACTCATCATGAATGAGAAAGTTCCATCCCCCAAACTAGATAACACATTGCTGATCACACAGGAGGCAGTTGCTGTTTTGTCTCAGAGGATGATGGAGTTGCTTCTAGACCAGTTCCTGCATGATTTTACAGAGAGAGTGATATGGAGAGACGAATTTATATGATAAAAATAATGGTATTGCATGCTGGTCTGTAACTGTATGTGTTAACTGCTTACTGTGTGAGTTGTAACCATGTAACTATAGGTATACTGTACATTGTAATATATTGAATCCATATCCTTTTAATAACAAATATATACATCAATGAGCTTTGCAACTCAGATAATGTGTGGGTGTATTGTTTTCTCTTATGGGATGCGGTGTTTTGCTATGTATAACGCACATTCATTACACATGGTAATAAGAGGTGCAGGCGTTTACAATATATATTAGAGCGGACATTTTAAATATTTGTAAGGAAACAATTTGGCATTCACACCAGCCCCACCCCCGGCACCCTCTCCCCCACCCGCAGCACCCCAGGACCCCCATCTGCGTCTCCCCCGCACCTGCTACTCCCTCAACCACAGCACCTACTAGGTGATTCATCAGGCCCTGCTTGCGCTGTTCACGCTGTTGCAAGGGGCTACGACTCCTTAACCATCGCACGCCCTTTGTCCGTTTAATATTTAACCACTCACACAATTATGATTGGAGGTAATACTTCATATAATAAAAATATTGCACACCACAAGGGCGTGCAAGGGTTAAGGGGGCGTAGCCCCTTACGACGGTGTGAAGAGCGCCCATAGGGCGCGATGAATCACCTAGTGTTCGAATAACTGGTAGTTTAACTGTTATTTTAAAGATTTTCACACTTTGGTTATTTCCATCACAGACAACTGCGCCCATAACTGAACGCACACATATAGTAGGTCTTATTTAACAAAGGCTACAGCTGAAGCTAAATTAACATCTAACCAAAGGACTAAATTACCGTTTTAAGTAAACACTAGTCCATGTATGCTCCATAAACTACACTCCACTGAACATCTTCAAAAGGCAGAGTTCACATGCTGATGCCCTGTGCAGTGCGCGCACGCGCAGAAGCTGCACTGCGTGTGAGCACAGTAAGATGTGACGGCATCTCACATGTGCGAACGCCTCTACGTCACTAACAGGCAAAGGAATTTGCGGGGCGTACGGAGACGTTGCAGCAGCGTTGGAGGGGCTTGGTCCGGACAACACAGACGTGACCACCCCGTTTGCGAGGCAGCCCGTGGTGGCTGTGTAATGTCACATGCAGCCGCTGCGACTCAAAAGATGGCGGGTTGCCGTGTGCCTTGGAAGCTAGGTTGCATAGGCAGGGGGCAACCCTAGACATGCAAGAGCATCGGAGCTCTGCATGTATGGGGTGGGTGGGGGGGGGACAGGACCCGGCCTGCGGGGCAGACTTGGCTACACAGCTGAGGATGCTTAGGGTAAATGCAGAGACTTGTAGGGATAAGCAATGAGAGTGCACAAACATGTGAGATGAAAAGATACAGAAAGATGATCAGTCCATATTTAGTGAAATTCATGAAGAATAACTGTTTGATTAACTGTTATTTTAAAGATTTTCACATTTGTAATTTCCACACCTATGATATTTCCACCATAGACAATTGCCCCCATAACGTAATGCAAACATATAGTAGGAATGACCAACACAAGCAGGTTTATATAGCTGATCGTAGTTGCTGCCCAGAACGTTAACCCTTTCTTCAAATGTTAGAGGAGATTTCCACCCACCTACAGATGGGTACACTGTGTCTGCAAAGGGATGCACATAGGACCCTATTCAGCTTCAGTTGCTGTTTTGCTAAATTAAATTAGCTTGAGATCGCATGCTGGGGACTGTCCAGCACAGAGCAAGGCCATCCAGCATGCTAATGGATTCCAGCAATGTGATCCCATTGCTGTCCCTGCAAAACAAGGGTAGCCCCCTGCCTGCGAAGGCAGACGCAGCATTGCCATGTTTTGGTTCACAGATTCTGCATGTGACGTCACGTGACCACCCCGAAAAAACAGCGCCTTATTCACAACCTTGCCCCCCGCAACACTAGGTCACCACCCCCAAAGACCCAGAAAAAGTCTCTGCTTGTCAATCAGAGGCGTTTGCATCTCCATGCACGTGCATGGAATACGAGGAAATGCAATCCTATCTCAGTCCCATATGCTACTGAATGAGGCCCCTAGTCAGAAACAGACTCATTCATTCCAAGGTGTACACATACAGAGGGGGTAACTCAGAGTTGATCGCAGCAGCAAATTTGTTAGCAGTTGGGCAAAACCATGGGCACTGCAGGTGGGGCAGATATAACATTTGCAGAGAGAGTTAGATTTGGGTTGGTTATTTTGTTTCTGTGCAGGGTAAATACTGGCTGCTTTATTTTTACACTGCAATTTAGATTTCAGGTTGAACACACCACACCCAAATCTCTCTCTCTCTGTACATGTTATATCTGCCCTCCTGCAGTGCACATGGGCTCTCATTCCGAGTTGATCGCTCGCTGGCTAGTTTTAGCAGCCGTGCAAACGCTATGCCGCCGCCCACTGGGGAGTGTATTTTAGCTTCGCAGAAGTGCGAACACATGTGCAGCCGAGTTCTGCAAAAACAGTTTGTGCAGTTTCTGAGTAGCTCTGAACCTACTCAGCGCTTGCCATCACTTCAGCCTATTCGTGTCCGGATTTGACGTCATACACCGAATGCCCAGGCACGCGTGCGTTTTTGCAAACACTCCCTGAAAACGGTCAGTTGACACCCAGAAACGCCGCCTTCCGTCAGTGCGACTGAAAACTTCGCTAGTACCTGTGCACAACCACAACAGGCTTTTGCGGTGCATACGCATGCGTAGAAATGCCGACCGGTTTTTAGCCTGATCGCTGTGCTGCGAACGGCAGCTAGCGATTAACTCAGAATGACCCCCATGGTTTTGCCCAACTGCTAACAAATTTGCTGCTGAGATCAACTCTGAATTAGGCCCAGAGTCACAGTTCTGACGAGACACACATTTGGGAGATTCAAATGTTTGAAAAGTCATTTGGGAGTCTGTTTTTTCCTATCTAATAGACAGGAAAAAACAGACACTTAACCGACTTTTCACACATTTGAATCTCCCCCATGGAGTCTAATGTATTAGAAAGGTTTTGAGCGTTCCAAGACGGTGACTGTGTGTGGATATTCAGACACACAGAGATATATACCGTGAAATTGGAGTGTTGGAGAACTGGTTGGAAACTCAGAGGCATAGGGCCTGATCCAGAGGTGGACGCAGTATCAATGCTGCACGCAGTTGGCCGATGTTCTAAGTCTGCGCATGTGTCGGAGTCGCGCTGAGCATGCAACCCGATTGTTACTGTATAAAGACTCAATATAGAATTGGAGGCAGGGTCTGTGGATTTTAGTGAATGTACCTTGGAGTGACAGGGGAAAGACTAAGAGGTATATTCAATTAGTGTCTGATCCATTCCGACATGCATTTGTCGGAATGGATCCGACAAACCCTAGTCAATTGAGTGGCCAAATCCGACTGTCAGATATGAGCCTAATCCGACTGTCGGATTTGGCCGGCGTCCGTGCTGCTGCTGTCAGCAGCTCCCCGTGTGTGAGATCACAGGGAGCTGCTGGAGAGAGCTGCACTCAGCCATGTAGCCGCCTGTGTAACCGGGGAGCCGTCTGGGGAGCCATGCAGCACTGCCATGGGACCGTGGAGCCGCCTGGGAGCCGTGTAGCCGGGCAGCGCTGCCGTGGAATCGTGGAGCCGCCTGGGAAGCTCTGTAGCCGCCTGTATAGCTAGGGTGCGCTGCCATGGAGCCACATGTGGAGCCGGGGAGCTGTGTAGCCATGTAGCGCTGCCGGGAGAGAGGAGCCTGGCCGTGGGGACGCCCGTCAGAGAGGAGCCATGTCTTCCACTGACCGCGGCTCCAGATGCCCCCGCTGGTAAGCACTCCCTCGCCCCCCCATCTGATCTTCTCAATCCGACTTTTAAAAAGTCGGATTGAGAGTGTTGGAAACAGGGCCAAAACCTGTCGGATTTAGCCCTGTTTCCGACAGATGCACTCGGACCGGCGGCTATTCCGCAAGATCCGCGTGTTCCCGACAAGTTGGGAATTCCCGACTTGGGAAAAAAACAGCCTCTATTGAATAGGTCGGAACCCCTTCCAACCTAAATCAGTCAGAAACTGACGTATTTCCGACAAGACGGCAGTTTCTGACTCTTATTGAATATACCCCTAAGCTGCTAAAAATAGGATTTTAATTACCTACCGATAAATCCTTTTCTCGTAGTCCATAGAGGATGCTGGGGTTCCATTAGTACCATGGGGTATAGACTGGTCCTTTGGTAGCCACTGGCACTTTAAGAGATTAACAGTGTGTGCTGGCTCCTCCCTCTATGCCCCTACTACCAGGAGATACACTCCAGCTCACACCGAATTGAAAAACCATGATGATCAGCGTCAACATGGAGAAACCATGCTAACCAGCATGCAACATGGAGAAACCAAGCAAAACCGCATGAAACATGAAGAAACCATGTCAACCAGCAGGTAACATGAAGAAACCATGCTAACCAGCTGGCAACATGAAGAAATCATGCCAACCAGGATGAAACATGAAGAAATCATGCCAACCATCATGCAACACGAAGAAAACATGTCATCTAGCATGAAACAGGAAGCAACCATGCCATTCAGCATGTAACCTGAAGAAACCATGCTAACCATGCATGAAAGAGGAACAGCAACAGCTGAACCAATACTTAATCAAGTAGCAACGCAGGAAAACTAAGCACTGGGCGGGCGCCCAGCATCCTCTATGGACTACGAGAGAAGGATTTACCGGTAGGTAATTAAAATCCTATTTTCTCTGACGTCCTAGAGGATGCTGGGGTTCCATTTAGTACCATGGGGATGTACCAAAGCTCCCAGTACGGGAGGGAGAGTGCTGAGGATCCTGCAGAACGGAGTGACCAAACTTTAGGTCCTCAAATGCCAAAGTATCGAACTTGCAGAACTTCAACAAATGTGTTCGACCCCGACCAAGCAGCTGGTCGGCAAAGCTGTAAAGCTGAGACACCCCGGGCAGCTGCCCAGGAACAACCCACTGTACGAGTAGAGTGGGCCTTAACAGATCTTGGACACGGCAGGCCTGCCGTAGAATAAGCATGCTGGATAGTAAACCCGATCCAGCGAGCAAATGTCTGCTTAGAAGCAGAACACCCAACTGTGTTGGGATCATAAAGTACAAACAGAGCGTCCGACTATCTGTAACGAGAAGTCCTCTACACAGAAACTTTCAAAGCCCTAACAACATCCAAAGACTGTGAGGTAATTGAGGAGTCAGTAGCCACTGGCACCACAATAGGTTGGTGAAGTGAAAAACCGACACAACCTTTGGAAGAAATTGCTGACGCATTCTGAGCTCAGCTCCATCTTCGTGGAAAACCAAGTAGGGGCTCTTGCATGACAAGTCCCCCAATTTCGACACACGTCGAGCAGATGCCAATGCCAACAGTGTGACCACCTTCCAAGTTAGAAACTTGACGTCCACCTCATGTAAAGGCTCGAACCAATCTGACTGCAAGAACTGCAGCACCACCTTAAGATCCCAAGGTGTCGTAGGAGGCACAAAGGGTGTCTGGATGTGCAGAACCCCTATCCAGAAAGTCTGAACTTCAGGGAGAGCAGCCAATTGTTTCTGAAAGAAAGTAGACAAGGCCGAAATCTGGACCTTTATGGAGCCCAAGCGTAGGTCCACAACCACACCTGCTTGCAGAAAGAGGAGAAACCGTCCTAGTTGAAACACTGAAGGAAACTTCTTGGATTCACACCAAGACATGCACTTTTTCCAAGTGCAATGGTAATGTTTACACATTACCCTCTTCCTAGCCTGTATCAGGGTAGGAATTACTTTGTTCGGAAAGCCCTTCCGAGCTAAGATCTGGCGTTCAACCTCCATGCTGTCAAACGTAGCCATGGTAAGTCTTGATAAGCGAACGGCCCCTGTTGCAGAAGGTCCTCGCGAAGAGGACTCGGATCTTCCAGCAGTAACTCCAGAAGATCCGCGTACCAAGCACTTCTTGGCCAGTCTGGAGCAATGAGGATCGCCTGAACTCTTGTTCTTTTTATTAGCTTGAGAATCCATGGGATGAGTGAAAGTGGAGGGAACACTTACACTGACTGGAACACCCATGGAGGTACCAGGGCATCCACCGCCACTGCTTGTGGGTCTCATGACCTGGAACAGTACCTCCGAAGCTTCTCCTTGAGGCGAGAGGCCATCGTGTCTATCTGAGGTACACCCCATCGGCTTGTTACCTCTGCGAATACCTCCAGGTGGAGGCCCCATTCTCCTAGATGGACATCGTGTCTGCTGAGGAAGTTGTCCACTCCCGGAATGAAGATTGCTGACAGCGCCCGCGCATGATTCTCTGCCCAGGGGATTATTGTCACCTCTGACATTGCAGCCCTGCTCTTCGTTCCGCCCTGCCTGTTTATGTAGGACACCGCTGTGACGTTGTCCGACTGAACCTGAACGGCTTGATCTCACAGAAGATGTGCCGCTTGTAGAAGGTCGTTATACACGGCCTTCAGATCCAGAATGTTTATTGGAAGGAGAAAATCCTGAACTGACCGCTTTCCTTGGAAGTTTTCCCCCTGAGCTCCCCAACCCCTGAGACTAGCATCCGTGGTTAGATGAATCCAATTCTGAATCCCGAACCTGCGGCCCTCGAGTAGGTGAGAAGTTTGCAGCCACCAGCTGAGTGAAATTCTGGATTTTGGCGACAGGCGTATCTGCTGGTGCATGTGAAGATGAGATCCTGACCATAAGACCAGGAGATCCAGTGGGAAAGACCATGCAAGGAATCTTCCGTACTGTCGAGCCTCTTAGGAGGCAACCATCCTCCCCAGAAGGCGAATGCACTGATGAACCGATACCGGGGCTGGCATCAGGACATCCCGGACCATTGATTGTATCACCAACGCTTTCTTCACCGGTAGAAACACCCTCTGCATTTCCATGTTGAGAATCATCCCCAGGAAGGAACGCCTCCTTATCGGCTTCAAATGCGAAATTCGAAGCTTCAGGATCCACCCAAGATCCCGGGACAGTTGATTTGAGAGAGCAACACTCCGTAACAACATCTCCCTGGAGGATATTAAGGTCGCCCAGATATGGAATTATGTCCACTCATGGTTTGTGGAGCGGGAGTATAAAGGCTGACATGGCCCTGATGAACACCCCCGGTGTTGCGTAGAAGCCAAGTTCAGTGTTTGGAACTGGAAGTGACATATTTGTAGTGCAACCTTAGATAGGCCTAGAGAGGCGGCCAAATTGGAATGTGAAGTACGCACCCCTGATATCCCGGGATATCAGGAATTCCTCTACATCTCGAGCAGAGATCACCACTCCCAGACTCCATCCCGAATTGAACACCCACCAGTAGGGAATCAATGACCCGTTAAATAAATGAGGTGGAACTGGAATAATGACATTAGTTTGACAAATGTTCTGATAGCTTCCAGCATTAGTACACTTTCTGCCTGAGAAGCTAGTAAGCCTGATTTGAATAATCTGTGAGGTGGGAATACTAGAAATTCTAGTCTGCACCCCTGGGTAACCCAACTGTTTCCAGGGGTCTAGGCAGGATATCGCCCAGATGTATTACTGAATCTATTTAGTCTCGCTCCTATCGGTCTGATCCCCAGGCAGTGAGGTCCACCTACAAACCGAAGGGTTTGAAAAAACAAACAAACAAATTTTAAATCTGTCCCTGGGAACGTGGGGGCGCAGGTTTTCTGGATTTCCCCAACGTCCTCTAAAGGAAGTGGAGGAATATGTGGAATCACGTTCGAAAGAATTGCAGTGTAGGTGTAGGATGTAATTTCCTGGTCTGTGCAGCTGTGAAGGGCGGACCTGTCATACCTTACTCGGATTCTGTATTCACAGCCCATTGGTGTAGCCATCGTCCCCTGCGTGTCAAAACTGCCAGAGCAGTGGTCCCTGTGTTATGCAGGTCAATCTCCTTCATGGCGTCTAGCCGTGAAGCCTGTAGAATCCTGTATGTGACATAGAAACAAGTACAAGTCACTTCTACACATAGAATCTAAATCATCAAGTAAGGAGCCTGACCACGTTACAATAGCCCCAGAGATGTACGCAAAAGTGGGTCTCCGAGTCACACCTGCAGCAGTGTACAATATTAGAGATTAGTCTCAATTGGTGATCAGCCTTTATGGAGGTTGTACCAGGGACAGATAAGACAACCATATTTGACAATTTAGACACTCTATAGGGATGTGGATAACTCTGGGTGTACTCAGGTTTTCCCAAATAAGGAGTTTAACGCCCTACACAGTGGAAAGACATTCATTATATACATATAATAATATTCCTTATCCCTAATAGCCTCAAACATATGTTGGACCCCTCATATATATGCATTATTAAGTTTACTCTTTCTAGGGTACGGAGTTGGGGTGAGAGGCACAGCAGTGGGATTTGAAAACTCCACACTTCTCAAAACTGTGGCTTTTACCCAGTATGGGATATAATTGAAGCAATATATTTTACAGTACACCTTATGGAGGTCACCCCAGGGGGAACTGTCACCGAAGCTTAAGATGTGTACAGTTTTGAGCATGGTATAGACTCCCCAGGAGAAGATATACATTCTGCAGTACAGGACAAAGGGGGTAATTCCGAGTTGATCGTAGCTGTGCTAAATTTAGCACAGCTAAGATCATGTTCCCAGACATGCGGGGGGATGCGCCCCGCATGTCTGTCTGCCCCCCCCCCCCTTCCCCGCACACACACAAGTACAAAAGCATCGCACAGCGGCGATGCTTTTGTACTTGTTGATTAACTCTCGGCCAGCGCAGCTCCTGCGGCTGGCCACGAGTTGCTCGTCGCTGCCCGTGGTCGCAGCGGCTGCGTGTGATAAGACGCAGCGGAGCGGCCCGCCCCCCGCATGGTCTGGGCACACCTGCGTTGGCCGGACCGCGCCCCCGAAGCGGCAGCCAAATGCCGCCGTGCCGCCCCTTCCCACCCAGCGACCGCCTCTGCCTGTCAATCAGTCGCTAGGGAACGCCAGCATGCGCAGTTCCGACCCGATTGCTGCCATAAACTGCAGCGAGCGATCGGGTTGGAATGACCCCCAAATTCCCTTAAACATGGTAAAGTGGATTGCACATACACAGGAAAATGTCAACACAGTTCCCCCCCCCCCAGAATATCTTCAGAGAGTCACAGAGCACAAGAAGTCAGCCACAGCGCGCCCTTATAGGCTTTTATAAAGATAAAACCCCGCTGACTAGCGTAACCTTAACAGGGTAGCTAGTACATAATATCACTCCCCACTTGTTTATAACACCTTTTACCTCAGTGTAGTAATGTGGAGGACAGCGTTCCCTGTCAGCGTGTGTCTGCAGGGAGAAAATGGCGCTGGTTAGCGCTGGATCCGCTCTGAGAAGCTGCGCCCCCTGTCTTCCCGCACTTAGAGATTATACTGGCCTGAGGTAATTTTTGCAGCAAACAGTGAGTTAGACCTTGAAAGCTATGTTTAACCAGTGTAGGGTATCGCGCTGGCCCAGGACGCCCCTCACAGCGCCGTACACAGTGTGCCGCTGAGCCTCCCGGAGCGCAGCCTGTCAGAGCTGCGCTCCCACCCTTGTGCCGCCATTCTCGCCGGGGACTCGCTTACCAGGACTCCGGCGTCAGATTCACCACTCTTCTTTCTTCTGGCTCTGTAAGGGGGTGACGGCATGCTGCGGGAGTGAGCGGTCGCCTCGGGCAGCTAACGATCATCACCCTTAGGAGCTCAGTGTCCTGTCAGTGGAGATAGTGGCCATTAACCTCTCTGGGTTAGACACTACTCCCCCCCTAAGTCCCACGAAGCAGGGAGGCTGTTGCCAGCATCCTGCCTGTAAAATAACAAACTCTAGAAAACAATAAAACTAAGAAAACTCCTAGGAGCTCCACTAGCTGTGACCAGTTCCTCCGGGCACATTTTCTAAACTGAGTCTGGTAGGAGGGGCATAGCCAGCCCACACTGTTAAACTCTTAAAGTGCCAGTGGAGCCAGCCCACACTGTTAAACTCTTAAAGTGCCAGTGGCTCCCAAAGGACCTGTCTATACCCCATGGTACTAAATGGAACCCCAGAATCCTCTAGGATGTAAGAGAAAACTGCTGCATCCAAAGACGTACAATCGCCAACAATAAAGACCATACTCGTATGGAGAAACTGCACCTGCCATAGGGTGTTTAGATGGTGCACAAACTAAAGATGCTGCAAGTGGGTGTTAGTTTTAAAAAAATCCGGCATAACATTAGCATAGGACACACACACAAATGCAGCAACAGCATCCAACTCAGAATCAGGCCCATAATCGCTCACATTGGGCCACACTTTGAATAAAAATCTGCACCTAACATCATGCTGGTGCAAGTTTCAATTGTGTGTCTGATGGTTGTGACTAAAGACGTACAAAACTGGGGTAGTTGCTACTGCAGCCACTCAAAGTGGGCGCCCAGTCCTTGCACATTCAAACGCATGGTTGTACACCAGAGAAAGGGCTTATACTGGTAATAGCAGAAAGTAGCAGAAGTGCCTACAACAGATGCTAATGGATTTGCAGCAGGGTGTATCTCAGAAACAGGCCCCTAATGTGTGCCAAGAAACATTCCCCACACAATTACATCACCACTAGCCTGAACTGTTGACATATATAGCAGACTAGATCCACGTGGCTTACACCAAATTTGAGATTTGTTAGACAATACAAGATTTTTATAGACTTCAGCTGTGAAAATTTGGTGAGCATATTATTACTCTAGCATCGGTTTCATGTTATTAGCTAACAGTAGTGGGACATTGTGCCATAGCCCATCCACTTCTTCAAGATTTGACATGGCATTCAGAGATACTCTTCTACATACTTTTTGCAACTCGGATAAAATCGCCCTTTTTACCCATGACAGCAACAAATGATATGTGTGCAGACGGCCTATCGCACACCTTACATACCCGCCAAGCCAGCACACGACATATGATTTACTTCATGGGCTATGCGCAGCTGAAGTCAAATGTAGGAGGTGGTCAAAATAATGTGACTGAATTGTGTATTTAAAATTCATGAAAATCGACCTTTAGTAAATATATCCCTAGGAGTTAGAGAAATTAGGCAAATGTCATGGAAACCCGTGTTAATAGTGAAAACAGAATTACAAGCATTGGCTCACCTTAATCTGATACTGTTTCTGTCCCAGTCCATTTATAATACTGGCAGTATCATCATAGTGGTGGATTTCTTAGTTTGTGTAACATAAATGTCTGGCTGTGGGAAACCTCTCCTACTCTCTCCATGCCTTAAATGTGTTATTAGGAATATAGTGAATTTTTGTTTCTTATGTGGTCACAAGCTTGTGATAAACCAGATGTTATTAAAGCCTTCTCTACTAACTTTTTCCATTTACTTGTGCCACCAATGTTATTTGCAGTGGTGGATTTCTCACTATGCATGTGCCTGGGGGCAGCACAGCAGGCTCCCTTGCATAAAGACCCTGATAGACCACTGGCCAGAGGAGAACAGGTAATTTTTCTATTTTGCAACTGACAGTGGGGCATTTTGGGTCTACTACGATTGGCCAGCGGTCGGGTTCCCGGCGGCCAGCATACTGGCGCCGGGATCCCGACCGCTGGAATGGCGGCAGCGAAGCAAGCACAAAAGAGCCCCTTGCGAGCTCATCACCCGGTGGGCACGATGGAGCACTTCGCATGCCACGCTATTTATTCTCCCTCCAGGGGTGTTGTGGACACCCCAAGAGGGAGAATAGTTGTCGGTATCCCGATGCCGGTATGCTGAGCGCCAGGATCCCGACAGCCGGTATAGCGAGTGCCTCCTGGGCATTTTGGTGCAGATGGTGGAAGTGAGGTTGGGGCTAATTTGGTGGTTTGGAGGTACTGTACTTACTGGGACATGAAAGGGGCTGAGGGGGCAATGGTCTGATAGGGGCGGCTGACCCCTAAATTTTCCCGATTAGTATAGTTTATTGCAATAAATGTATTATGTGTAATTAATAACTGGATGATTAATTTCTTTATGAGGTATTATATAACCCCACGATTTGATGAATAAAGACCGGGAAATTCTGAAGTGAGAAGTCAGCGTAGCATTAAAGCTAATGGTCAGCATGGTTCCACACCACAGTTATACTCCTCTGAAAGTAATGTAGGCAGCATTTTAACAGAAAAAAATCTTGTAGACAGCATATCACATTCACTTTATTATGCATGTCCATATGTCTCACTTTAGACTACCAGTTCCCTAGTCAGAAAAGGGCTGCATATTACCTTTAATCTCATTAATTATGTAAAGCTATACATTAAATTAAAAAAATAAGAATTTACTCACCGGTAATTCTATTTCTCGTAGTCCGTAGTGGATGCTGGGAACTCCGTAAGGACCATGGGGAATAGCGGGCTCCGAAGGAGGCTGGGCACTCTAGAAAGATTTATGACTACCTGGTGTGCACTGGCTCCTCCCACCATGACCCTCCTCCAAGCCTCAGTTAGGACACTGTGCCCGGACGAGCTGACATAATAAGGAAGGATTTTGAATCACGGGTAAGACTCATACCAGCCACACCAATCACACTGTACAACTCGTGATACTA
This sequence comes from Pseudophryne corroboree, assembly GCF_028390025.1. Lineage (NCBI taxonomy): Eukaryota > Metazoa > Chordata > Amphibia > Anura > Myobatrachidae > Pseudophryne > Pseudophryne corroboree. The sequence goes on from NC_086446.1 coordinate 300,877,111, forward strand.
TATCCAGTTTGACAGTATGAAAAACAACTGAGCCTCTCAACAGATGGCTCAACAATAACCCTTTATTTAACAATAACTATTTACAAGTATTGCAGACAATCCGCACTTGGGATGGGCGCCCAGCATCCACTACGGACTACGAGAAATAGAATTACCGGTGAGTAAATTCTTATTTTCTCTGACGTCCTAGTGGATGCTGGGAACTCCGTAAGGACCATGGGGATTATACCAAAGCTCCCAAACGGGCGGGAGAGTGCGGATGACTCTGCAGCACCGAATGAGAGAACTCTAGGTCCTCCTCAGCCAGGGTATCAAATTTGTAGAATTTTGCAAACGTGTTTGCCCCTGACCAAGTAGCTGCTCGGCAAAGTTGTAAAGCCGAGACCCCTCGGGCAGCCGCCCAAGATGAGCCCACTTTCCTTGTGGAATGGGCATTTACAGATTTTGGCTGTGGCAGGCCTGCCACAGAATGTGCAAGCTAAATTGTACTACAAATCCAGCGAGCAATAGTCTGCTTAGAAGCAGGAGCACCCAGCTTGTTGGGTGCATACAGGATAAACAGCGAGACAGATTTTCTGACTCCAGCCGTCCTGGAAACATATATTTTCAGGGCCCTGACAACGTCTAGCAACTTGGAGTCCTCCAAATCCTTAGTAGCCGCAGGCACCACAATAGGCTGGTTCAGGTGAAACGCTGACACCACCTTAGGTAGAAACTGGGGACGAGTCCTCAATTCTGCCCTATCCATATGGAAAATCAGATAAGGGCTTTTACATGATAAAGCCGCCAATTCTGACACTCGCCTGGCTAAAGCCAAGGCCAATAACATGACCACTTTCCACGTGAGATATTTTAGATCCACGGTTTTTAGTGGCTCAAACCAATGTGATTTTAAGAAACTCAACACCACGTTGAGATCCTAAGGTGCCACAGGGGGCACAAACGGGGGCTGAATATGCAGCACTCCTTTCACAAATGTCTGAACTTCAGGTACTGAAGCTAGTTCTTTTTGAAAGAAAATCGACAGAGCCGAGATCTGTACTTTAATGGAGCCTAGCTTTAGGCCCATATTCACTCCTGCTTGCAGGAAATGCAGAAATCGACCCAGCTGAAATTCCTCTGTTGGGGCCATTTTTGCCTCGCACCATGCAACATATTTCCGCCATATGCGGTGATAATGCTTTGCCGTAACATCTTTCCTGGCCTTAATAAGCGTAGGAATTACTTCTTCCGGAATACCCTTTTCCTTCAGGATCCGGTGTTCAACCGCCATGCCGTCAAACGCAGCCGCGGTAAGTCTTGGAACAGACAGGGCCCCTGCTGTAGCAGGTCCTGTCTGAGCGGTAGAGGCCACGGGTCCTCTGAGAGCATCTCTTGAAGTACCTGGTACCACGCTCGTCTTGGCCAATCCGGAACCACGAGAATTGTGTTTACTCCTCGCTTTCTTATTATTCTCAATACCTTTGGTATGAGAGGCAGAGGAGGGAACACATAAACCGACTGGTACACCCACGGTGTCACTAGAGCGTCCACAGCTATCGCCTGAGGGTCCCTTGACCTGGCGCAATATCTTTTTAACTTTTTGTTGAGGCGGGACGCCATCATGTCCACCTGTGGTTTTTCCCAACGGTTTACCAGCATCTGGAAAACTTCTGGATGAAATCCCCACTCTCCAGGGTGGAGGTCGTGTCTGCTGAGGAAGTCTGCTTCCCAGTTGTCCACTCCCGGAATGAACACTGCTGACAGTGCTAGTACATGATTCTCCGCCCATCGGAGAATTCTTGTGGCTTCTGCCATCGCCATCCTGCTTCTTGTGCCTCCCTGTCGATTTACATGGGCGACTGCCGTGATGTTGTCTGACTGGATCAGCACCGGCTGGTGTAGGAGCAGGGATTTTGCTTGACTTAGGGCATTGTAGATGGCCCTTAGTTTCAGAATATTTATGTGAAGGGAAGTCTCCTGACTCGACCATAGTCCTTGGAAGTTTCTTCCCTGTGTGACTGCCCCCCAGCCTCGAAGGCTGGCATCCGTGGTCACCAGGACCCAGTCCTGTATGCCGAACCTGCGGCCCTCTAGAAGATGGGCACTCTGCAGCCACCACAGTAGAGACACCCTGGTTTTTGGAGACAGGGTTATTAAGCGATGCATCTGAAGATGCGATCCGGACCACTGGTCCAACAGGTCCCACTGAAAGATTCTGGCATGGAACCTGCCGAAGGGAATTGCTTCGTAAGAAGCCACCATCTTTCCCAGGACCCGCGTGCAGCGATGCACTGATACCTGTTTTGGTTTCAGGAGGTCTCTGACTAGAGATGACAACTCCCTGGCTTTCTCCTCCGGGAGAAACACTTTTTTTTTTTGGACTGTATCCAGAATCATACCCAGGAACAGTAGCCGTGTCGTCGGAACCAGCTGTGACTTTGGGATATTCAGAATCCAGCCGTGCTGGTGCAGCACCTCCTGAGATAGTGCTACTCCCACCAACAACTGTTCCTTGGACCTCGCTTTTATTAGGAGATCGTCCAAGTACGGGATAATTAAAACTCCCTTTTTTCGAAGGAGTATCATCATTTCCGCCATAACCTTGGTAAATACCCTCGGTGCCGTGGACAGTCCAAACGGCAGCGTCTGGAATTGGTAATGGCAATCCTGTACCACAAATCTGAGGTACTCCTGGTGAGGATGGTAAATGGGGACATGCAAGTAAGCATCCTTGATGTCCAGGGATACCATGTAATCCCCCTCGTCCAGGCTTGCAATAACCGCCCTGAGCGATTCCATCTTGAACTTGAATTTTTTTATGTATGTGTTCAAGGATTTCAAATTTAAAATGGGTCTCACCGAACCGTCCGGTTTCGGTACCACAAATAGTGTGGAATAGTAACCCCGGCCTTGTTGAAGTAGGGGTACCTTGATTATCACCTGCTGGGAATACAGCTTGTGAATTGCCGCTAGCACCGCCTCCCTGTCTGAGGGAGCAATCGGCAAGGCAGATTTTAGGAACTGGCGAGTCCATAAGCCTCTCCTAGCAGAAATGGACAATGCACTTACTTTAGATGCCAGTTGGCAGATTTCCCTCTGTGCATCTCTCATATATAAGACTGAGTCTTTGATATGGTCTATGGTTAGCAGGATCGTGTCTCTGTCTAATGTGTCAATATTTTCTGACAGTTTATCTGACCACGCAGCGGCAGCACTGCACATCCAAGCTGACGCAATAGCTGGCCTAAGTATAATGCCTGAGTGTGTATATACAGACTTCAGGATCGCCTCCTGCTTTCTATCAGCAGGTTCCTTGAGGGCGGCCGTATCCGGAGATGGTAGTGCCACCTTTTTAGACAAACGTGTGAGCGCTTTATCCACCTTAGGAGGTGTTTCCCAACGTGACCTATCCTCTGGCGGGAAAGGGAACGCCATTAGTACCTTCTTAGGAATTACCAATTTTTTTATCAGGGAAAGCCCACGCTTCTTCACACACTTCATTGAATTCATCTGATGGGGGAAAAACTACGGGTAGTTTTTTCTCCCCAAACATAATACCCTTTTTAGTGGTACCTGTATTTATATCAGAAATGTGTAACACCTCTTTCATTGCCTCAATCATGCAGTGAATGGCCTTAGTGGGCATCAGGTTAGACTCATCGTCGTCGACACTGGTGTCAGTATCAGTGTCGACATCTGGGTCTGCGGTCTGAGGTAGCGGGCGTTTTAGAGCCCCTGATGACCTGTGCGACGCCTGGACAGGCACAAGCTGAGAAGTCGGCTGTCCCACATTTGGCATGTCGTCAAATTTCTTATGTAAGGAGTCTATACGTGCACTCATTTCTTTCCATAAGCTCAACCACTCAGGTGTCTGCCCCGCAGGGGGTGACATCCCTTCTAAAGGCATCTGCTCCGTCTCCACATCATTATCCTCATCAAACATGTCGACACAGCCGTACCGACACACCGCACACACACAGGGAATGCTCCAACAGAGGACAGGACCCACAAAAGCCCTTTGGGGGGACAGAGTGAGAGTATGCCAGCACACACCAGAGCGCTATATAATGCAGGGACTAACTGAGTTATGTCCCCTATAGCTGCTTTTTCTATATAATTGTATACTGCGCCTAAATTTAGTGCCCCCCCTCTCTTTTTTACCCTTTTCTGTAGTGTAGACTGCAGGGGAGAGCCAGGGAGCTTCCTTCCAGCGGATCTGTGAAGGAGAAATGGCGCCAGTGTGCTGAGGGAGATAGCTCCGCCCCTTTTCCGCGGACTATTCTCCCGCTTTTTCCTATATTCTGGCAGGGGTATTTTCCACATATATAGCCTCTGGGGCTATATATTGTGGTATTTTTGCCAGCCAAGGTGTTATTATTGCTTCTCAGGGCGCCCCCCCCCCCCCAGCGCCCTGCACCCTCAGTGACCGGAGTGTGAAGTGTGTGTGAGGAGCAATGGCGCACAGCTGCAGTGCTGTGCGCTACCTTGGTGAAGACTGATGTCTTCTGCCGCCGATTTTCCGGACCTCTTCTTGCTTCTGGCTCTGTAAGGGGGACGGCGGCGCGGCTCCGGGACCGAACACCAAGGCTGGGCCTGCGGTCGATCCCTCTGGAGCTAATGGTGTCCAGTAGCCTAAGAAGCCCAAGCTGGCTGCAAGCAGGCAGGTTCGCTTCTTCTCCCCTTAGTCCCTCGCTGCAGTGAGCCTGTTGCCAGCAGGTCTCACTGAAAATAAAAAACCTAATTTCTATCTTTCTTTCTAAAGGCTCAGGAGAGCCCCTAGTGTGCATCCAACCTCGGCCGGGCACAAAATCTAACTGAGGCTTGGAGGAGGGTCATGGTGGGAGGAGCCAGTGCACACCAGGTAGTCATAAATCTTTCTAGAGTGCCCAGCCTCCTTCGGAGCCCGCTATTCCCCATGGTCCTTACGGAGTTCCCAGCATCCACTAGGACGTCAGAGAAAAACAAGCTGCAGATTTCCACGAATTCCACTCACATCTCACACACTACCAATTTCTAACATACTGTACCTCCTATTTGCTCTTAAACACCGATCAGCCCCCACAATCCCTATTCAAATTTCTCACGACCCCCCTGACTACACAAAGTTTCTGATGACTGATAAGCAATCCCCTATGACATATGATCTGCTGCCCTCTGCTTGATGGAGGAGTGCCAGTTCTAGCCCAACCCAGCATATGTGTCACACACACACACACACACACACACACACACACACACACACACACACACACACTGTATAAGAATTCTGTTGTTGAACTGTAAACTGCTGGACTCAGTGGGTGTACCTGGTGCAGGGCTACTGACAATTAGTAGCTCTGTGCTGCAGTGCAAGCATGAACAAAAGCCTTCGGTCCACGGCTACCTTCGATGTCAGGAAACCATCTGTGTCTACACCATCGATGGAAAAACGATTTGCAATTGGTGGGTGACCATCCATAGTTAATAGCCATCCCCCATCTAAAGATTTTCAGCAAAACTACCTGCAATCAATGGATGACCAACGATGGTTGATGGCCATCCCTAATCTATGCTTGCAGTCAAAGACACTAAGCCAACGTTATTTATTTATTTTCAGAAGGAATAAGAAAATCTGAAATTATGAAAGACCTAAAAATGATGCATAAGAATTCCAAATTATGGCAAACATCAGAATCAGGTTAAATGACAAAGACCCAGATAAGTAATATTTTGGATTCATAGTTAAGTTCTGCACAAAATGGATTTTCTCCTTTTGGGTAGAATTAGCCTTTAAGCTGCAGTTTGACAAAACTTCTATACATGGCCATTTTAACAGCATTGTAGGCATTGGGCAAAGCAATGCACTAGGGCAGGGGTGGGGAACCTTTTTTCTACCGAGGGCCATTTGGATATTTATAAAATCCTTCGGGGGCCATACAAAAATTCTCAACTTAAAAAATGACCCTGCCCCCCAGTAGGTCTGCCCCTTAGAGGTACTGTGTGTGCGCGCCGGAGGCGCGCACGCGCCAAAGAAATGGGTGTGGCCAGTTAAAATGGGACGTGATACACATATGCCCCCAATAGTGCGGTGCCAGATCCACAATTGCCCCCACAGTGCCAGGTATACAAATGCCCCCACAGTGCCAGGTATACAAATGCCCCTCACAGTGCCAGGTATACAAATGCCCCTCACAGTGCCAGGTATACAGATGCCCCCACAGTGCCAGGTATACAAATGCCCCTCACAGTGCCAGGTATACAAATGCCCCTCACAGTGCCAGGTATACAAATGCCCCTCACAGTGCCAGGTATACAAATGCCCCTCACAGTGCCAGGTATACAGATGTCCCCACAGTGCCAGGTATACAGATGCCCCCACAGTGCCAGGTATACAGATGTCCCCACAGTGCCAGGTATACAGATGTCCCCACAGTGCCAGGTATACAGATGTCCCCACAGTGCCAGTTATACAGATGCCCCCACAGTGCCAGGTATACAAATGCCCCCCACAGTGCCAGGTATACAGATGCCCCCACAGTGCCAGGTATACAGATGCCCCCACAGTGCCAGGTATACAGATGTCCCCACAGTGCCAGGTATACAGATGTCCCCACAGTGCCAGGTATACAGATGTCCCCACAGTGCCAGTTATACAGATGCCCCCACAGTGCCAGGTATACAAATGCCCCCCACAGTGCCAGGTATACAGATGCCCCCACAGTGCCAGGTATACAAATGCCCCTCACAGTGCCAGGTATACAAATGCCCCTCACAGTGCCAGGTATACAGATGCCCCCACAGTGCCAGGTATACAAATGCCCCTCACAGTGCCAGGTATACAAATGCCCCTCACAGTGCCAGGTATACAAATGCCCCTCACAGTGCCAGGTATACAAATGCCCCTCACAGTGCCAGGTATACAGATGTCCCCACAGTGCCAGGTATACAGATGCCCCCACAGTGCCAGGTATACAGATGTCCCCACAGTGCCAGGTATACAGATGTCCCCACAGTGCCAGGTATACAGATGTCCCCACAGTGCCAGTTATACAGATGCCCCCACAGTGCCAGGTATACAAATGCCCCCCACAGTGCCAGGTATACAGATGCCCCCACAGCGCCAGGTATACAAATGCCCCCACAGTGCCAGGTAAACAGATGCCCTCCCCCCTCCCCTCCGTGCTGCTTACCGTGGGACACGGAGGAGAGCGCGACTGTCGGGTGGGAGCGGCGGCGTGTAGTACTTCAAACCAGCCGCCGGTTCGAGAGCCAATCAGAGCTCGCGGACCGGCAGTCCGCGAGCTTTGATTGGCTCACGGACCGGCGGCTGGTTTGAAGTACTACACGCCGCCGCTACCACCCGACAGCCGCGCTCTCCTCCCTGTTCTGACAGCTGAGACACGCTGCCGCTGGACTGAGCGGCAGCGTGTCTTACTGACACAAGCTGGTGGGCCGGACCAAACGGCTTTGCGGGCCGTATACGGCCCGCGGGCCGGAGGTTCCCCACCCCTGCAATAGGGTCTCTACCCACCCATTTACAGGAATAAATGTAAAAAAATAATCATAACTTACTCCTCCTGACATACACTGTCTGGCTGCAGGCTGGAAGCCAGGTAGAGAATGCTACTGTCTGCTCTGACTGTGAATTACAGCATACTCTAACTGCCTACGAAGAAGGTCGGGAGGCACCAGCCTGGGGGCAGATGCCACCTACCCCAGACTGCTTCTGTTCAGAGTGGGGCCCTGGGCTGCTGCCTACTGTTCACATACGTTAAGATGGCCCTGCTTCTATACATGACATACATACGCGTTTGTGTCCTCAATCATCTTTGCTGCAGTAATGCCAAACAGCCCCTCTTGGCACGCCAGGTCACGACAGAATCTTCTAGCGTCGGGCATCTTTTAAACTTAGTTGCTGAAAATGTGCATACGTTAAAACACATGAGGAGACTGACATGTGATATATGATACTTGTATATTGTGTGTGAATCAGTTTATATGGAGTAGAACAGAACTAAAATAATAATAAAAAAAACTGGAAAAAAGCTGCGGCTGCTACATTGTATATTTGTATGTGTATTTTGTATATAGATGCAGAGACTCAGTTGCACACAGATATATAAGTCATGCATATCAAATTAATCAGTAGTCTCCTTGTGATGACATATCTGTTTTTCTACCATAAATAAGGATAAACATTAGCAAATATGGAATTTGGAGTAACTCGTTGGGCGCTGAAAGTTTTTTGGTGCTGCCTTGGACACACTGAGGGGTTTCCCTTACCCCCAAATGAAACAGATATGAGAATGTATGATAGAGTGACCTGGGCGCCCCCTTTCAGTGGCTGGGTGCAGAAGTAATTACTGATGATTCACTTTTTTAACCCGTATAATCAGTAAATATCTCAAAATGAATGTCATCCAATTATATAAAAAAATTACAATAAATTTAATACAATGAGATAAAACAAACATGCATAAAATATTTCTAAGGACAAATGTCCCAAACTCAGAATGAAATCGTACCCATAGGGTAGCAAAGGAGCCGCAGGTGGTATATACGGCAGGGTGGTCCAGACTTCACCCTGCTCTGGCTCCTAAGCTTACCAGTGGAAGTCTATCCGCAAACGTCCTGGATCCGGAAGTGTGGATGTCCAATAGCCAAACGTGTAGCTGTCCAATAGCCAACGCGTTTCGAGGTGTATAACCTCTTCCTCAGGGCTTGATGTGTTCACTGTGTGTCCAGAATGGCTTTTAAAGATGGTGGGTATGCACTTCCGGTTCGGAGGTCACCGGAACCGGAAGTGGAAATCAGTACTTCTAAACACTTAATTTTCAACTTAGTATTGCTCTGGTGAGTACTATATAACATAAAAAAGCAATCAAGTTACAACGCTATGTGGTTAAAATGATCTTTAAGGAGCTAGAGAGGCGCAGCCGAGTGACCGGAAGTGACAGGTCCCGGAACCGGAAGTGACGAACCGGAAGTGGGGCATAAAATTTATTATTATTATAATTTTTTTTTTTCTTCTAAAAATTTTTGGTTCGGCAGAGTTCAGCCTTTATAATACAGGCTATGATCTGTATTATAAAATAATAATTTTTTTTTTCTTCTAAAAATAAAATAAGGGGTTTACAAGATGCGCCACCGAGTGACCGGAAGTGACTAGTCCCGAGACCGGACGTGACCGACCGGAAATGGGGCATGTGATAGCGCAAAAGGCTATGTCCTGGCGCTGGTGAAAAAGCCGGAAGTGGGGCATACAGGATTGTATATGACAACAATACCAGATCATAGCCTGCATTATAAAGGCTGAACTCTGCCAAACCAAAATTTTTTAGAAGAAAAAATAATAATAATAATAATAATAATAATAATAATAATTTTTATGCCCCACTTCCGGTTCGTCACTTCCGATTCCGGGACCTGTCACTTCCGGTCACTCGGCGGCGCCTCTCTAGCTCCTTAAAGATCATTTTAACCACATAGCGTTGTAACTTGATTGCTTTTTTATGTTATATAGTACTCACCAGAGCAATACTAAGTTGAAAATTAAGTGTTTAGAAGTACTGATTTCCACTTCCGGTTCCGGTGACCTCCGAACCGGAAGTACATACCCACCATCTTTAAAAGCCATTCTGGGCACACAGTGAACACATCAAGCCCTGAGGAAGAGGTCATACACCTCGAAACGCGTTGGCTATTGGACATCTACACGTTTGGCTATTGGACATCCACACTTCCGGATCCAGGACGTTTGCGGATAGACTTCCACTGGTAAGCTTAGGAGCCAGAGCAGGGTGAAGTCTGGACCACCCTGCCGTATATACCACCTGCGGCTCCTTTGCTACCCTATGGGTACGATTTCATTCTGAGTTTGGGACATTTGTCCTTAGAAATATTTTATGCATGTTTGTTTTATCTCATTGTATTAAATTTATTGTCATTTTTTTATATAATTGGATGACATTCATTTTGAGATATTTACTGATTATACGGGTTAAAAAAGTGAATCATCAGTAATTACTTCTGCACCCAGCCACTGAAAAAGGGCGTCCAGGTCCCTCTATCATACATTCTCAAGGATAAACATTAAACCACAGTATTGAGAATATTTTAAAGTTACCTTTTTTTTTTGTTTTCAACTAAAAATATTAATCTTCTTACTTTGCAATATCCTATATCAATAGCATTTGTTATTGAGGTCTTAACTCCTCCCGTTAGGAGACTGTGCTGATTAATTTGATATATGACATTTGTATATCTGTGGGTGACTAAGGGGGGTATTAAAAAGTTGGAAAGACGTCAGTTTCCGATTGTTTTAGGTCCGAAGGGGTTCCGACCTATTCAATGCTGCTCCCTTTTTTCGACAAGTCGGGAAATCCGACTTGTTGGAAACCTGTCGGAAAGCACACGGATCCACGTGTATTGTCAGAAGCGCGGCCAAGCCCGACAGGTTTAGCCCCGTTTCTGACAATGTCAATCCGACTTTAAAAAAAAGTCCGATTGGCATTCTCGGGAACGAGCCAATCCTGTCAGGTTTGGCCGGGCATTGAATACTCACATGTCGGATCCTTTCTGTCGGAAAGGATCCGACATGAATTGAATACACTCCTAAGGGGTAAATTTACTAAAGCTCCTAAAAATGAAAAGTGGTGATGTTGCCCATAGCAACCAATCAGATTCTGGGCTGCAATACAGAAATGATAGACATAATCATTTAATTTTTAAAGCAGTAAACAGATGTGTAGTGTTGTATTTAATTATGTTTTATATAGGAATTGGAAACTTTTTTATTAGTAACACAGGACCTGATTCAGAGATGGACGCAGAAGAGGAGACACTCGCAGATTCACCATTATCGGGAATCTGCTGCTGGGCAAGGCCCGTAGTTGACAGGAAGTGGCGCTGAGAGGATGGGACAGTCTGCGTTCCTATAAATGGGGGTGTGACTGGGAGGGGAGAGCCAAGTGTCTTTCTGTCCTCGCTTTGGTCAGCTGCATAAGCTGAAGCTTACTCAGTTGGTCATCTGTGTGAATATAGCAATCGATGTTCGCGATGTTGGACCCCAGCGTGCAACATTGGTCATAGTGCTGGGATTGCAGCTACATGCAGGAGGCGTCTCTTCTACCGAGACGTCTCCTGCAGACGTTCCTCCTTGAAATTGGACGAAAATTTAAAGCTGCTTACAATCCATCCATCTCTGAATCAGGCCCACGGTCAAGATACCATTCTCTTTTGTATATGGCATTTTATCACATTAAGCTGTGTACGGATAGGGTAATGTAATTTTAACATTTACTACTAAAACCATCAAGCAGCATCCCTACACTATTATTAGGCTTTAGTAGGTATGCGGTCAGCATACCGATGGACATGATCCCGGCTGTCACAACACGGCCGCCTGGGTCCAACCAGGGGCACCATACCGCCGCCGGAATACCGGCCAGGTAGGAGATTCCCCCTCTGTGGGTGTCCATGACACCCATAGAGGGAGAATAGAAGCTGTGGCGAGAAGCTCGCCACCGAACCAGCAGCGTGGCAAGCCCGCAAGTGGCATCATTGCTCTTGCCTTCCCTGCCGGCATTCTAAAGATCGGGAGTATACATACTGTACGTGTGAGAAACAAATACTTTCTTTTTGAAGATGGATATATCTGGAGATAAATATGAAGCAACACAAATATTCACTTTCATGCACCACAATCTATACACAGGGTGTTTGAAGAGCAAAAATTATATATTACTTAGGTTTTATTTTATAGTTGAATGTCTCACTGTGTTTGCGGTATACTTTTTGCTCTGCTGTAGATTGTCTGTGGTATTTTGCTGGTTTTGGGGCGCTTTTCGGACAGAGAGCTTTGCTTCTGAGGTCTAATGTTGCCAGCACTCTGTATATCTGACTGTATTCCAATTATGGACAAGTCTTTTGCTTGCTTACAATGTGGCATTAATGTTTTTTTTCTGACATGTCTCATCTCTCCAGGTATCTCCACTGTACCAAGAGGTTTTGGGCTGCTCTTGCGAACACATGTTGTACTAGAGCTCTCATGTTGGAGATATTGTTTGTGATCATTTTTAGCTTTTTCAGAAATCCTTTTGGAAATATTATCTGAATGAGATATCTGTTTAGTGGGCATTGGACTGTGCCAAGATGTGCTTTTTCTTGGAGATTTTCCATTGCGACTCATGCCGAGAGCAGTTTGCGGTCTGGACTTGGCTGTTTTTGCATTTTCAGTTTGCACAGTCAGCATTTGAAGCCATTCTAATTGGAGAAGACGCTCAACATATTTATCTAAAAAACCTGATGCTGTTGATTGCAGTGTATTCTTCTTTTCCTTGTTTGCAAACATGGAGACCTTGCCAAGGTTCCAGGAGCTGTATGGTGGAGGGAGAAAATCTGGATAACCATAACTTTTGCAGTCATGTTCTACATAATGGCTGAAATATCCAGGCTTGATCTCTTCTGCTCGAAGATTGAGCTCTGGAGGCATAATGGGGGATGGTAGGATGGGTAGTCGTTCTGAATCAGAAAGGTCACTGGCACTGTCCTCATCTTCTTTTCTGAATCCAACTGACTCAAAGTCCAGGAATAGTTTATCCAAAGATTCTCTTTCATATACAGAGTTTTTCACATTCTCATGGGATGACCTGCTACTTAGGTTCCCAGCTAATACTTGCTGCTCACTTAAATAAACAGGTTGCAGCAAGTCAGTCTCTGCAGTTTTGGAAATGCTTTGTAATTTAGTTCTTGAAGTGCTGGTGTCATTTTGAAGTTGGCTACACTGACAACACTCTGCTAATGACTCCTTCTTCACTTTCTGCACAGTATATTTTGCTTGACGAACATTCACTCTGCAAAAACCATAAAGGCAGATTACAGTAATAAGTACATGTACAAATAATTTCAATTGCAAAGCACAACGGAATATGTTGGCTCTATATAATAAATAAAGTATCCATACTCCTGTATATTAAGAACTGCTCAGGTCCCAATAGACTATAGCATAGGTTCTCAAACTCGGTCCTCAGGACCCCACACAGTGCATGTTTTGCAGGTAACCCAGCAGGTGCACAGGTGAATTAATTACTCACGGACACATTTTAAAAGGTCCACAGGTGTTACTAATTATTTCACTTGTGATTCTGTGAGGAGACCTGCAAAACATGCACCGTCTGGGGTCCTGAGGACAGAGTTTGAGAACCTGTGGACTATAGCACAGGTTCTCAAACTCGGTCCTCAGAACCCCACACAGTGCATGTTTTGCAGGTCTCCTCACAGAATCGCAAGTGAAACAATTATCTCCACCTCCGCCTGACGTGCCACTGCTCCCATGCTGATCTTAAAGGGGGAGGTGTCATGATTCAGGCTATTTCAAGTAGAAATAGGCCTGTTAAAATCAATGTATGTGATATCAATATTCTGATCAATGTATCAATGTACCAGTATGTGATAACTGTCTTTGCATGTCAAATGGTATAAGCTTGATTGATCTGCTGGCATTTCATTGTAGCCACAGAACTCATAGACACACTGACTGCTCAGGTGTGAAATTCCTTGTGACCAGAGCTAGTTTAATTACTCCGGAACCAGAGCTAGGGCCAGAAAGATGTTAAGCCCTTCCTGATCTGTGTCCTCTCAGAACTAGCCATTTATTTACACAAGAACCAAGGCCAGAGCTTCAAAGGTTATTAGAAGCTAAGGCCATTCGCCCCTGAGTGAGTGGCTGGGAAGCCCAGTATGAGCTGACACTCAATACCTTCTCTGGCTTTGGAAGGGTTAAAAATAAACTCTCCAGAGGGAGGGGGGCCTGTGATTGCAGCCTGGGTTTTAAATATGAGGAACACAGGCTGGAAGGTGTTCATTCTGCATGAGGCTATAGAAGGATACAGATGTTCAAATAAGTCAATCAAGGATAGGCCTCAATCCGCCAGCCCAACTTCAGGTGAAGCTGTGTTTTTTCCTATTTTTTTATTTTATTTGAAATTGTATTTACGTCTGTGACTATTTACAACTATTATATTCTTGTAACGTTCTTTTTTCTGTAACACTAAGCTTTGAAGTTTATACTTGGATTAAAAATTCTTAATTTTAGTTCTGTTACCTGTGTTTTCCATACCCAAAGTCTCGACCGAGGTCAGGTTACCTACCTTTTTACGTATTAATAACTTTGTGTGCGGGTGAGAGCAGAAGCTCGCCCTGGGCGTGGTCCCTCAAAGTCGCTTAGCCTGGCAGACGCAGCGACTGGCACTTCTGCTGGTGGCAGTTTACCACGTGGATTTACCACACGCTGAGGTAATCAGTAAAGGTGTCACGGGGCAGCGTTCTCAGATTGGCGTATCTGGAGAATCTTGACAGGGGGCCCCTGGGCTAAAAACTTCCAGCAGTAGGTGCTCACATAACAGGCTGGAGAACACAGAACAATGGACTGGGAAGTAACTCAGTATTAGAAACACACAAGAGCACAGATCTGGGTCAGAATCTCAGCCAGGGCAGGTAAGGCTCTGTGAAAGTGACTAGCAAGCACAAAGTAGATGGTATGCAGGCACTGAGCAGATGGAATGCAGACACAGAGTAATAGGATATTAATTACCTACTGGTAAATCCTTTTCTCGTAGTCCGTAGAGGAGTACTATGGGGTATAGACGAGTCCACTAGGAGCCATGGGCACTTTAAGAAATCAATAGTGTAGGCTGGCTCCTCCCTCTATGCCCCTCCTACCAGACTCAGTCTAGAAACTGTGCCCGAGGAGACAGACATACTTCGAGAGAAGGATTAAACTGAACAGTGGTGACATTCGAACCAGCACACACAAATAAGAGGAAAGCCATGCTAACCAACTTGAACAGGAACAGCAACGGCTGAACCAACAAAAATACTTAACCAAGTAACAGTGCTGAAAAAAACGAAGCACCAGATTTACCGGTAGGTAATTGAAATCCTATTTTCTCTTACGTCCTAGAGGATACTGGGTTCCACATTAGTACCATGGGGATGTACCAAAGCTCCCAAACCGGGTGGGAGAGTGCTGAGGTTCCTGCAACACTGATTGACCAAACTGAAGGTCCTCAGAGGCCAAAGTATTGAAGTTGTAGAACTTGGCAAACGTGTTCGATCCTGACCAAATAGCTGCTCGGCAGAGCTGTGAAGCCAAGACACCCCGGGCAGCCGCCCAGGAAGAACCCACAGACCTAGTAGAGTGGGCCTATACTTTCGGAACTGGCAATCCTGCCGATGAATAAGCCTGCTGGATAGTAAGTCTGGTCCAGTGAGCAATAGACTGCTTTGAAGCAGGACACCCAATTTTCTTGGGATCATAGAGAACAGTCAGATTTTCTGTGATGAGCTGTCCTCTTCACATAGATCCTCAACGCCCTCACCACATCCAGGGATTTAGAGGTAGCAGAGGTGTCGGCAAACACCAGAACCACAATAGGTTGGTTGATATGAAATGCCGACACCACCTTATGAAGAAATTGCTGACGAGTTCTGAGTCCAGCTCTATATTCATGAAAAATCAAACAGTTCGGACACATGCCTTGCAGAAGCCAAGGCCAACAGTGTCTTCCACGTAAGAAACTTAAGGTCCACTTCTTATAAAGGTTCAAACCAGTCCGATTGCAGAAACCGCAATACCAAGTTAAGATACCAGGTTGCCGTGGGAGGCACAAAGGGTGGTTGGATGTGCAGAACACCTTTCAAGAACGTCTGAACCTCAGGAAGAGAAGCTAACTGTTTCTGGAAATTTCAAGTTGCCCAAAAATAGGCCCACATCCACACCCTACTGTAGAAAAAGGAGAAATCGTCCCAGTTGAAATTCCACTGCACGAAATTTCCTGTTTTCATACCACGAGACATATTTTTTCCAAATACAGTGGTAATGTTTAGACGTTACCTCTTTCCTAGCCTGGATCAGGGTAGGAATAACCTTATACCCTTCCGTACTAAAATCTGACGTGCAACTTCCATGCAGTCAAACGTAGCCACGGTAAGTCTTGATAGACGAACAGCCCCTGCTGCAGAAGATCCTCTCGCAGAGGTAGAGGCCACAGGTACTCCAGGAGCAACCCTAGGAGATCCGTGTACCAGGCCCTTCTCGGCCAATCTGGAGCAATGAGAATCGCTTGAACCTTTTCCCTTTTTATTCTTTTGAGAATTCTTGGGATCAGTGGAAGAGGTGGGAACACGTAAACCATCTGGTAAAGCCATGGAGTCACCAGTGCGTCCACCGCCACAGCTTGTGGGCCCCTCGACCTGGAACAATAGCACTTTCGCTTCTTGTTGAGACGAGAGGCCATCAGGTCTATGTGTGGAATTCCCCACCGACGTGTTAAGGACTCGAACACCTGTGGGTGAAGGCCACACTCTCCTGGGTCGAGGTCGTGTCTGCAGAGGAAGTCCGCTTTCCAGTTGTCTACTCCCGGAATAAAGATTGCCGACAGCGCCACCGCGTGTCATTCTGCCCAGAGGAGAATTTTTGTTACCTCTGACATCGCAGCTCTGCTCTTTGTTCCTCCTGTCGGTTTATGTACGTTACAGCCATCACGTTGTCCGACTGAACCTGAATGGCTTGATCTCGAAAAAGATGTGACGCCTGAAGAAGGGCGTTGTATATGGCCCTTAGTTCCAGAATGTTGATCGGAAGAACGGCCTCCTGACTTGACCATTTTCCTTGGAACTGCTTCCCTTGGGTAACTGCTCCCCAACCGCTGAGGCTTGCTTCTGAAGTTAGCAGAATCCAATTTTGAATCCCGAACTGGCGACCCTCGGTCAGGTGAGACGTCTGAAGCCACCACAGAAGGGAGATCCTGGCTTTTGGTGACAGACGTATCCTCTGGTGCATGTGAAGATGCGATACGGACCATTTGTCCAACAGATCCAGCTGGAACCGTCTTGCGTGAAACCTTCCGTACTGTAGTGCCTCGTAAGAGGCTACCATCTTTCCTAGGAGGCAGATGCAAAAATGCACTGATATCCAGGATGGTTTCAGAACGTCCCGCACCATGGACTGGATCACCAATGCCTTTTCCATCGGAAGAAACACCTTCTGTGCCTCTGTATCCAGTATCATTCCCAAGAACAGAAGTCTCTTTGTTGGGTCCAGGTGAAATTTCGGCAGATTCAGAATCCACCCATGATCCTGGAGTAGGCGAGTCGACAGGGCAATGCTGTAAAACAAATTCTCTCTGGACGGTGCCTTGATCAGCAGGTCGTCCAGGTATGGTATAATGTTCACCCCCTGCATGCGGAGGAGAAACATCATCTCTGCCATTACCTTGGTAAACACCCTCTGTGCCGTAGAGAGGCCAAATGGCAGGGCCTGGAACTGGTAGTGACAGTCCATGCGATGACAACCTTAGATAAGCCTGATGAGGCGGCCAAATCGCAACATGAAGGTACGCATCCTTGATGTCCAGAGACAGCAGGCATTCCCCTTCCTCCAGACTCGAGACCACCGCTCTCAGAGACATCTTGAATTTGAACACCCTTAAATACGGGTTCAGTGACTTGAGGTTCAATATGGGCCTTACCGAACCGTCTGGTTTCGGTACCACAAATAGGATGGAATAAAATCCTTTGTATTGTAGGTGAATTGGAACTGGAACAATGACCTGGGCCTGTACCAGTTTCTGAATTGCTGCCTGTAAGTTCAAACTTGCTTCTGGAGAAGCTGGTAAGCCTGATTTGAAGTATCTGAGAGGCGGGAGGTCCTGAAACTCCAGTCTGTAACCCTGTGTGATAAGATCTTTTACCCATGGATCTTGGCATGATGTTGCCCAAATGTGACTGAAATAACGCAACCTGGCTCCCACCTGCTCGTCTTCCAGGCAGTGTGTGCCACCGTCATGCTAAGGGCTTTGAGGAAGCAGACCCGGAGGCCTGTTCCTGAGAACCTGCAGCAGCGGGTTTTCTGGGTTTACCTCTATTCCCTTTGAAGGTAGTAAAACCCTTGGATTTGCCTTTAAATTTTGCTGTCCGAAAGGACTGCAGAGTTGGAGCAGAGTAGCTTTTCCTAGCTGGTGTTGCTGCGGAAGGAAGGTATGTAGACTTACCCGTCGTAGCCTTGGATATCCACGTATCCAGTTCATCTCCAAACAGAGCCTCACCCGTGAACGGTAGGCTTTCCACGCCTTTCCTGGAATCCGCATCCAAAGTCCACTGGCGTAGCCACAGGCCCCTGCGTGCTGACACTGCCATGGCAGAGGTGCGTGTGTTGAGTAGACCAATTTCTTTGATGGCCTCCACCATAAAGTTAGCAGTATCCTGAATATGCTGCAGGAGTAAAACAATATTGTCCCTGGTTAAGGAATCTAAACTGTCAATTAGATTACCTGACATTTAGCAATGGCCCTAGTGATCCATGCACAAGCAATAGTGGGTCTCTGGGTCACCCCAGCTGATGTGTATAAAGACTTGAGAGTGGTCTCAATCTTGCGGTCAGCAGCGTCTTTTAAGGACACAGCCCCGGGAACCGGTACGACTATCTTATGTGACAACCTGGACACAGATGTGTCCACAATCGGTGGGTTTTCCCATTTCTTCCTATCCTCTGCAGGAAAGGAAGAAATTAATCTCTTAGGGATCTGAAACTTTTTATCAGGGTTTACCCACATTTCTTCAAAAAGGGCATTTAATTCCTTTGAAGCGGGGAAGGTAGCTGAGGATTTATTTTTTAGTATTAAAATAAAATTCCTCTTCAACCTCATCTGTCTTGTCAGGAATATGTAGGACAGTTCTGATGGGTGTGGATCATTAGATCGACAGTGTCTAGGTCGACCACTATAGGTCGACAGGTCAAAAGTTTTTTTTTAGTGTCGTTTTCTCCGTACAGTGACCGGGAAGCCCAATCAGTGCACCGTGTCCCCTCGCATGGCTCGCTTCACTCGTTCCAATCGTAGTCCACGTGGATCGTTAAGTATGAAAAAGTAAAAAAAAAGTAAAAAAATTAGAAAAACTCATGTCGACCTTTTGACCTGTCGACCTAGAAACCCTGTCGACCTAGTGACTGTCGACCTAGACACCGTCGATCTTCAGACCGGATCCCGTTCTGATAGCCTCAATAAGAGCCTGTATTCCCTGTGACAGGACGGCGTCCCCCCCACTCGTATCCACTTCACCCTCCTCAGGATCTGATGTATCAGGATCCGTATCACCCTGCATGATTTGAGCCAGAGTACGTTTTTGTGGGCAAATGGCGAGAGCTTGGGGTGCAGGCATGGGAGCTGAATCTCTATGTATCATAGACTGCCGCAAGAATTGTGTTTCCTTTTCATTATTAGAGAGCTTAGTTGAAATATTTGAAATCATCCCTTTAATGGAAGCCAACCACGGGGGTTCATCCCCACTGGACTGGGAGTAAACACTATCCTGAGTACAAGGTAGTGAGTCCCCAGGGGATGAGAGACATTCAGCTGTACAAGGAACACAGTCCCTGGACATGATTGTAAAGGGACACCTACACACACACACACACACACACACACACACACACACACACACACACACACACACACTAGGTGAAAACACGGTATATGTAGGCAGGGTCTTAGAGAGACACAGAATTCAGAGCCAGCCACACAGCGCCCCTTTAGCAGTAGTCAAAACTAAGCTGGGTCACAATAACTAAGCACCGGAGTAGTGCTTATAATATTAAGACTGCTCCGCCCCCTCCCCAAGATCCCCTGGTACCGCTGAGGAGACTTGGGGTCCTGTTAGAGGAGCTGCGCGTCCCTGTGTAATGCTGCTTGTCTGAGTTGCAGAGGAAAATGGCGCCGGAGAGCCGCTGGATTCGCTCAGTGGGAAGCCCAGCCCCTTGTAACGGCGTGCAGCTTCCCGCCTTATTTTATACTGGCCCTGAGGTAATTTTTATCTAAGTGTAGAAACGCTTGTTAGCAGTGTTCGGCCAGTGTGGGTATCTTGGGTGGCCCTACGCGCCCCTCACAGGGCGACCCACCTCAGTGTGTGTCCTTCTGAGCCTCCCTAGAGCACAGCCTGCACTCAGAGCTGCGCTCCTACCCTGTTGCCGCCATTCCCGCCAGCGACCCGATAACCGGGATGCCGGCACTGTACTCACCACTCTTCAATCTTCAGGCTCTGTTAGGGGGTGGCGGCTTGCTGCGGGAGGGTACGCTGCACCATGGTGTGGCTTGCGAATAGCTCCCTCAGGAGCTCAGTGTCCTGTCAGCAGAGAAACGGGACCAATAACTCTCAGGATGTTGGGCCGTTCTTCCCCCTAAGTCCCACGAAGCAGTCAGGCTGTTGCCTAAACAGCCCTGACTGAAAATAACAAACATTGAAAATAAAAGGAGCTCTCCAAAGCGTGACCGGCTCCTCTAGGCACATTTTCTAAACTGACTCTGGTAGGAGGGGCATAGAGGGAGGAGCCAGCTTACACTACTGATTTCTTAAAGTGCCCATGGCTCCTAGTGGACCAGTCTATACTCCATGGTACTAATGTGGACACCAGTATCCTCTAGGATGTAAGAGAAAATGGTATATCTTGCAGGCTGAGCACAAGTACACTGGGAAGGCAGACAAATGGTTAATACACTAAGCTGGAGGTGGGTGAAAACAGGACAGGAACAGGGCATGGACAGGCAGGAAATCTGGCAGAGTATCCACAGAACCAGCAAGGCTTGCGGACAAGGACCAGTGGCTAATACACAAGGCACAAGCTATAACTAGCACAGATAGCTGGGCTGACTGATTTATAAGAGTAACACTGTCCAATGGGGAAAACCAGTCTGGGAGTGTTTGGCTTCATTGCAAACTCTGTGCAGCTGCAGTGCTGCAAGTGCACAAGCTTCACTGACAAGGAGCAGCAACTTTGCTAGGCCACCAGGGACGATTTAGCTGAGCAGCGCACTGGTTGCCTAGTCCTAGTAACAGATGGGGACCGGCGGTCCTTGCGGCCGGAAGACGCCACGGCCCGGTTGCCAGGAAACAACCGGGACTCGCAAGGAGAGCAAGCTGCTCGGCGGCTTGTGACAAGGCTGT
Source organism: Pseudophryne corroboree (assembly GCF_028390025.1). Classification (NCBI taxonomy): domain Eukaryota; kingdom Metazoa; phylum Chordata; class Amphibia; order Anura; family Myobatrachidae; genus Pseudophryne; species Pseudophryne corroboree. The sequence continues at coordinate 300,898,069 of NC_086446.1, forward strand.
GTTGTATGCCAGGGCATCAGAAATAAACTTGTCTAATGTCCAGAAGTGTCCTCATACACATAGCCTCAATATGCCATGCGGTGTGAGATGCCTGGCTTGTCACAAACACAGGCGACAAACCACTTCAGGAGACTGCACTGATTGACTTGACATCCAGCACTTTTATGTCTGTGTGCGATTGAATCTGTATGTAGTGTTCCTTCTAGGCTGTTTCAGCAGGGTGCTGCACCCTGCCCATTTTTGAAATGTGAAAAAGCACCCTGCCCTTTTTCAGTGCACCCTGCAGGACCATAAATCGCCCCCTTGTATACAGAATGTAACAGTCAGAGTGCATGTTACAATGTTGTCATCTACTCCTTGCCCACCTCTGATATTGGAACACAATTTCTATCCTTAGCCAACTGGATGGCAGAGGAGGCACTGTAAATAACACAGCACTCTGATAAAGAGGGAAAGAACAGGGAAAGCAGTGAGCATGTACTGCTTACAGTATTTCCCTAGTAGAACAGACTTATTTTTTGCCTATATATTTTAACCCATTGTTTAACTTTTCTGTTTTATAACACATACGGATTATAACTACTTCAGCACTGGAAAAGACATTTATAATTATCTACTTATGTATATGCTACAGCCAATCTTTCAAGAAGACTGGACATATACAGTATGTTGCTCAGTACAGATGTTAGGTGTATTATATGTATGCATGGGTATATGATTTACTAAGGGCAAAAAGTATGTACAAAAACTATAAACATATGCGCTATGCTTTGTGCGCAAAGCGTCACATCAAAAATGTGCCCTTCAAAAGAAAAATGTGCCCTCTTCAATGCTCAGCACCCTGCCCTAAAAAAATCCTAGAGTGAACACTAGTATGTGAAGCACAATGGAACATGGCATGAAAAACAGTAGCAGCTGCTGCATCCTAGCAAATTCAGCAAACTGTTGAACTCAACTGGTGCCTTTTCCAGCCTTATAAATATGGGAATGTGATACTATTCTGCCTGTGCTACCACTATCTATTTATGACATTTTCGGTGGCACCATCTATACAGAATGCAATAATATAGTATTATTACTTCACAAGACTTTGACCAGTCTGTCGTCAGTAAATGTGGATCATTCAGGTCTTATTTCAGATTCACATTGTAAGTAAACGTTGTCTAATAAAAAAGTAAACACATGCATTGGTTCCAATTGCAAGTTACTTTGTTAATGTGCTCTGCACTGGTCACACAATAGCATAAAACAATTCATTTCAGGTCATTATCTTCATGGACCAATACACCAAAGCTGTATTAATGGCTTAGAAAACAACTCTCCAATTACAGGTACATAAACTAGCGAAACAAATTGCTTTGTGGCCTGTCTTTCATAAATATATTATGACAGCAGTAATGTATGCCTCAATAATGTTCGGTCAGTCAGTGGAGTAACATGACATTAGACACCAGGGGGTAAATTTACTAACATTCGTAATTTTCGGAAAAAGGTCAAAGTTCAATCACGAATGACATCGACAGTGTAAAACTGCAACTTTTTGAATTTATTACGCCTAATTTACTAAGCTGTCGTATTCGGATTTTTCATTTGTTCCGATGTCGATGTCATTCGTGTTTTTTTCCCGTTTTTTACGGCAGTGATTAGCAAAACACTGCCGACTTTATCACAATGAATCTCGGCCGGATCTGTGTGATCCGTGCTGGGGTTCATTTTTTTTTTTTTAAATAAACACTGTAAAACTTTAAAAAAATTGCGTGGGGTCCCCCCTCCTAAGCATAACCAGCCTCGGGCTCTTTGAGCCGATCCTGGTTGCAGAAATATGGGAAAAAAAATGACATGGGTTCCCCCATATTTAAGCAACCAGCATCGGGCTCTGCGCCTGGTCCTGGTTCCAAAAATACGGGGGACAAAAAGAGTAGGGGTCCCCCGTATTTTTAAAACCAGCACCGGGCTCCACTAGCTGGACAGATAATGCCACAGCCGGGGGTCACTTTTATATAGTGCCCTGCGGCCGTGGCATCAAAAATCCAACTAGTCACCCCTGGCCGGGGTACCCTGGGGGAGTGGGGACCCCTTCAATCAAGGGGTCCCCCCCCCCAGCCACCCAAGGGCCAGGGGTGAAGCCCGAGGCTGTCCCCCCCATCCAATTGGCTGCGGATGGGGGGCTGATAGCCTTTTGTGAAAATGAAAAGATATTGTTTTTAGTAGCAGTACTACAAGGCCCAGCAAGCCTCCCCCGCATGCTGGTACTTGGAGAACCACAAGTACCAGCATGCGGTGGAAAAACGGGCCCGCTGGTACCTGTAGTACTACTACTAAAAAAATACCCAAAAAAAGACAATACACACACACCTTGAAAGTAAAGTTTTATTACATACATCCACACAAACATACATACATACTTACCTTATGTTCACACGAGGATCGGTCCTCTTCTCCAGTAGAATCCAAGGGGTACCTGTTTAATAAATTCTACTCACCAGATCCAGGGTCCCAGGGTCCTCGGGGCATCCATTTGTAATCCACGTACTTGAATAAAATAAAAAAACGGAAAGCCGAGCCACGCACTGAAAGGGGACCCATGTTTGCACATGGGCCCCCTTTCCCCGAATGCCAGAAACTCACTCTGACTGATGTCTAAGTGGGTTTCTTCAGCCAATCAGGGAGCGCCACGTTGTAGCACTCTCCTGATCGGCTGTGTGCTCCTGTACTGAGTGACAGGCGGCACACGGCAGTGTTACAATGTAGCGCCTATGCGCTCCATTGTAACCAATGGTGGGAACTTTCTGCTCAGCGGTGACGTCACTTTAGGTCAACCGCAGGGCAGAAAGTTCCCACCATTGGTTACAATGGAGCGCATAGGCGCTACATTGTAACACTGCCGTGTGCTGCCTGTCAGTCAGTACAGGAGCACACAGCCGATCAGGAGAGTGCTACAACGTGGCGCTCCCTGACTGGCTGAAGAAACCCACTTAGACATCAGTCAGAGTGGGTTTCTGGCATTCGGGGAAAGGAGTCCCATGTGAAAACATGGGGCCCCTTTCAGTTCGTGGCTCGGGTATCCGTTTTGTTATTTTATTCAAGTACCTGGATTACAAATGGTTGCCCCGAGGACCCTGGATCGGGTGAGTAGAATTTATTCAACAGGTACCCCTTGGATTCTACTGGAGAAGAGGACCGACCTGCGTGGGGCCATAGGTAAGTATGTATGTATGTTTGTGTGGATGTATGTAATAAATCTTTACTTTCAAGGTGTGTGTGTCTTGTCTTTTTTTGGGTATTTTTTTTAGTAGTAGTACTACAGGTACCAGCGGGCCCGTTTTTCCGCCGCATGCTGGTACTTGTGGTTCTCCAAGTACCAGCATGCGGGGGAGGCTTGCTGGGACTTGTAGTACTGCTACTAAAAACAATATCTTTTCATTTTCACAAAAGGCTATCAGCCCCCCATCCGCAGCCAATTGGATGGGGGGGGGGGGGCAGCCTCGGGCTTCACCCCTGGCCCTTGGGTGGCTGGGGGGGGGGGACCCCTTGATTGAAGGGGTCCCCACTCCCCCAGGGTACCCCGGCCAGAGGTGACTAGTTGGATATTTGATGCCACGGCCGCAGGGCACTATATAAAAGTGACCCCCGGCTGTGGCATTATCTGTCCAGCTAGTGGAGCCCGGTGCTGGTTTTAAAAATACGGGGGACCCCTACTCTTTTTGTCCCCCGTATTTTTGGAACCAGGACCAGGCGCAGAGCCCGATGCTGGTTGCTTAAATATGGGGGAACCCCTGTCAATTTTTTTCCCATATTTCTGCAACCAGGATCGGCTCAAAGAGCCCGAGGCTGGTTATGCTTAGGAGGGGGGACCCCACGCAATTTTTTTTGAGAAAATAATCACTTTCCCACCCCTTCCCACTGATATACATGCACGGATCTCATGGATCCGTGCATGCCTATCCAATCACGGATAAAAAAAGCAGGTCTGTTTTTTTTAAGCACTTTTTTACGAGTTGTAATTTTTCACGGCAGTGTTTTGTTTTTTTTGGCTTTGCACTTCTTAGTAAATGACCGAGATTCATACTTAAACAGCCGCGTTTTGACCGATGGTGTATTCATTCGTGATTTTTTCCTAGGACTTCCAAATATTACGAATGCCCTCATCACTGCCGTGATTTGAGTTTAGTAAATTACCGAGATGACACTTTGATGAAAAAACGGCATCTCGGTCAAAATCGGGACCTTAGTAAATTTACCCCTAGGAGAGATTAGGAATAGAATATACCTTTTTAGCTGTCTAGGATTATCCGTGTACAGTTTCTCATTAACAGAATGTTTGTAATGAGGTTGGCTTGCATCAAGCAATACCTAAAAAAATAAAAGAAATAAATAAATATCATCTTGATCATTTATTTGTTCATATAGGGCAGACGTTTTAAACTCCAGTCCCCAACAGGTCATGTTTTCAAGATTTTTGTATGTGGAAACAGGTGGTTTAATTACTGGCCCTTGAAAATAGATCACCTCACCTATGTATGCTTAAAAGAAACCCAGAAAACATGACCTGCTTGGGGTACTTGAGGCCTGGAGTCGAGAACAACTGATGTAGAGTAAGAATTTTCAGAAAAATTGTACAATCAGAGAGGCAAAAGTAGCATGTCATGAAAGAATTAGCAACATAAATGTAAACACAAGGTAATATGTAAGAAAAAGAGTAGGGTACCCAATAGCGCTAAATGTGATTCTAAAGCAGCACCTGTAGAAGAACCTCCTGTTAGCCAAGGTTCAAAACAAACATCAAATACACAGATCTGAGGGCGCTAGATTAATGTTATTCTTCAAATACGAGATTACAGTGGTATACAATAAAATTCTCAAATATATTCAAGTAAAATGTATTCATAAAAAATGCAATAAAACTTCAAGAGCATCAGTAAAATTTCACAGAGATGTGTCTTCGGATTTATCCAGTTTTACATTCAGTGATTTTTGTGTTCCTTAGTTGACACAAATTCACAGAGCAACACAAATGCAGAACAATAAATAGACACAACGCGTTTCGTCCCTTATGGAACTTCCTCAGGGGTACAGAAATCAGATGCTCAAAAAAATGAAGTGGGAGTAACTTCATAAAACGTCTACATCTCTACTTTTACCAGTTGAAATAAGTATATAACCAGGTTATATCTGGTGTATTAGATCACGTGATGTGGCTCCATAACATAGAAGTCCATTTACAATAGGTTATATCTCAGCAATGGTCTTAATGTGACCAATGTTTAGTGAACAAATATCTATCACTGAACTGTTATGGATGATGGTCAACTTTCTGCGTATAGAGTAATATGCATACAAATGATGTGTTCCTCTAAAGAGTCCAATGGATAAACAAGGTGATTTGTGCCTGATCACTAAAAGCTTACAAACTAATAAAATGTATGAAGAATAAATGAAAATTAGTAAATACTCACAATTTCTTCTGGTGTACGCCTAGTTTGCAAAGAATGTTTGTCCTACAGGATTATAAAATTATGCATTTTTAAATAAAGACGCAAACATTTTTTAATAACGCACAATCCAAAAACCTATATTAAAAGGTGAAATTACCTTGTGAGCATGGCTGAATGTCTCCAATTTTCTCCCAGGTTTCATTGGATGATGCCTGTCTGGTTTAGCCGTAGTGGATTTAACAGACCAGGACTTCCTCTTCAACTAGAAAACACAAGTAAAACATTTTTTACACGTCCCTTTTAAATATTTTACCAGGTAGTAGGACAATGGCATGTTTAATACATAAAATAACAACTGTACTATTGCCAACCTCCATTAAAGTGAGTTAATTCAAAAGTCGCTGTCACGATCTAGGTAATTCCTTATCAGTATTTACCTTCCAAATGCCTCCTGAGACTGTCCCAGTGTTCCAAGCCTGGATTCCATCTGCACTGTCTGTGTGCAGCACGCTGCATCTCATTGTCTCAAATCTCTTTACTGTGATTCTGGCAGCTTCATGGTTAAAGCTCACATTCAAGTTACAAACAATCTTTCCCTCCAAAAGCTACCATTGGCGCAGCCATGTTTTCCTAATCACGTTACCTTTCAGCCTATCAGCTGCACTCTGCTCTCAGCCTGATTACACAGCAGCTGCACTCTGGTCTCTGGTTAATCAGCCAGCCAATCCCTGCTTCCCAGCAGGTATAAATATCCTGTTCCTGGGGTGGAAAGATGTCAGTGCTTCAATTGTCTTCAGTGATTCCAGTGTGCAGTTCTCCCATGGACTTTCTCTGCAGTACAGCCTGACTCCCTGGTGATTATACTCTGCAGTGTAACCCGACACTCCAGTGATTAACCCTCTACAGTCTACCCTGATTCACCTGTGCTTCTAAGTACAATAGTGCATTTCTATCTGCGAACCCCAGCTTCACTCAAAGCTTACCAATGATCCCAAAGTAACCATCGGTGTTCCGTCATCGATTCCAAGTCACCATCGGTGTTCCGTCATCGATCCTAAGTATTTCTCTGAACTGTGTTTCCTATTACCAGTACCAAGTCATCAGTATTCCTCTGAACTGTGTTTAATAAAACCTTTGAACTTTCCCTTGTTGTCGTGGTCACGCCTTCGGGCATTTGTTCTAAAGGTCCCCTGCATGTCCAAGAACCCTGTACTGCCTCCCAGGTACACATATACCTCAGCCCCTACAACTGAGGCTTCCCCCTGGTCGGCACCAGCCCTCAGTTGTGACAGTAAGCACTGACCTAATGGATCCGGCCGGAGACCAGGTCCAAGCGACCAGGCCGATGCAAGAACTTGCAGCCTGCCTTGAACGTCAGGAGACTGCACAGGGCCATGTGATCCGCTGTCTCCAGGACCTCTCCTCTCGGCTGGATGGAATACAAGTAACCCTCTGTGGTTCAGGGGCGTCCAGTGTGCCGACTGCAGTACCTTTGGTGGTATCCCCACCCACCATTCCCGTTTCTGCTCCTTGTCTCCATTTACCGACACCTGCCAAGTTTGATGGTTCCCCAAAAGCCTGTCGGGGTTTCCTAAATCAGTGTGAGATATATTTTGAGTTACAGCCTGGCAGTTTCCCAACTGACCGCACCAAGGTTGCTTACATCATCTCCCTCCTCAGTGGCTCCGCCCTCGATTGGGTATCACCTCTATGGGAGAAGTCTGATGCCCTGCTCTCTTCATATGCAGATTTCATGGCAACCTTCAGGCGCATCTTTGATGAACCAGGTCGTGTGACCTCTGCCTCCTCTGATATCCTCCGGCTACGTCAGGGGACACGAACAGTCGGTAAATATCTGGTACAGTACCAGATCCTAGCGTCCGAACTTTCCTGGAATGATGATGCTCTTTACTCAGCCCAAGGAGGGGCGTCTGTGTCTACAGCCCAAGGAGGGGCGTCTGTGTCTACAGCCCTAGGAGGGGTATCCAATGTTCAAGCTCTAGTAGGGGCATATGAGTCTTCTCAAAAAGGAGTTTCTGATCTGTCAACCCCAGGAGGGGTGCTGGAGAAAACAACCCTGAGAGAGGTGTCTGATTCATCAACCCCAGGAGGGGTCACCAAAGTTTCAGTCCCAAGGGAAGTATCCAGAGCCAAGTTCCCAGATGGAAATTTTTGTGCTACAGATGCAGTTATGAACTCCTGTTTGCCGTCTTCAGAGAGCACCACCCTGTTGGCATCCAGCATGGACCAGGTCCAGGATGGTCTAATTGAACACTCGGATACCACTCATTCCGGTTCTAACCGGATTCTGACTCCTTCAGTTCCAGCTGATTCAACTGTCTTTAGGCTCAATCCGGTTCCATCCGTCTGTCTGAAGATTCCTTCGGTTCCAGCCGATTCCGATATCTCTAGACCCAATCCGGTTCCATCCGTAGGTCCAAAGACTCCTTCAGTTCCAGCTGATTCAACCGTCAATCCGAAGACTCCTCCGGTCCCAGCCGGTTCAAGCTTTTCTGGACCCAATCCGGTCCCATCCGTCTGTCCGGATCAGCCTCCTTCGGTTCCAGCCGATTCCAATACCTTCGGATCTAATCCGGTCCTATCCGTCGGTCTAAAGTCTCCGCCGGTCTCAACCGGTTCAAGGTTGTCTGGACTTAATTTGGTCTCGTCCATAGATCCGGTACAGTCTCCTCTGGTCCCAGCCAGTTCAAGTTCATCAGGATTCAATCTAGATCCTTCCATTTGTTCAGTTAAAGAACTTATAAGAAGTGTCCTGGGGCCACTCCTAAAGGAGGGGGTGCTGTCACGATCTAGGTAATTCCTTATCAGTATTTACTTTCCAAATGCCTCCTGAGACTGTCCCAGTGTTCCAAGCCTGGATTCCATCTGCACTGTCTGTGTGCAGCACGCTGCATCTCATTGTCTCAAATCTCTTTACTGTGATTCTGGCAGCTTCATGGTTATAGCTCACATTCAAGTTACAAACAATCTTTCCGTCCAAAAGCTACCATGGGCGCAGCCATGTTTTCCTAATCACATGTTACCTTTCAGCCTATCAGCTGCACTCTGCTCTCAGCCTGATTACACAGCAGCTGCACTCTGGTCTCTGGTTAATCAGCCAGCCAATCCCTGCTTCCCAGCAGGTATAAATATCCTGTTCCTGGGGTGGAAAGATGTCAGTGCTTCAATTGTCTTCAGTGATTCCAGTGTGCAGTTCTCCCATGGACTTTCTCTGCAGTACAGCCTGACTCCCTGGTGATTATACTCTGCAGTGTAACCCGACACTCCAGTGATTAACCCTCTACAGTCTACCCTGATTCACCTGTGCTTCTAAGTACAATAGTGCATTTCTATCTGCGAACCCCAGCTTCACTCAAAGCTTACCAACGATCCCAAAGTAACCATCGGTGTTCCGTCATCGATTCCAAGTCACCATCGGTGTTCCATCATCGATCCCAAGTATTTCTCTAAACTGTGTTTCCTATTACCAGTACCAAGTCATCAGTATTCCTCTGAACTGTGTTTAATAAAACCTTTGAACTTTCCCTTGTTGTCGTGGTCACGCCTTCGGGCATTTGTTCTAGAGGTCCCCTGCATGTCCAAGAACCCTGTACTGCCTCCCAGGTACACATATACCTCAGCCCCTACAACTAAGGCTTCCCCCTGGTCAGCACCAGCCCTCAGTTGTGACAGTCGCTAAGCTCTGACGGGTAAGGTTGATTAGGTCGACAGTAAAAAAGTTGACTTGCACACGGTCGACATGAGAATGTTGATACAAGCAAAAGGTTGACATGAAAATGATCGACGCGTGAAAAAGGTCGAAATGAGTTTTTTAGGGTGGCAATTCTTAACTTTACTGTACTGTGTCCCCTTGCGGGGCTTCGGGAAAGGTGCCACACTCCCCTACCGCTGTGCTTGGCAAATGTTAGCGTGTCCAATTGTAGTCCACGTGGATGGTAAAGTATGAAAATGTTATAAAAATTTTACAAAATTGTGAAAAACTCATATCAACCATATGCTGTCAATTATTATCATGTCGACATTTTGACCATGTCGACCAATAGTGGTCGACCTACAGACTGTAACCGCTCTGATTTTTCTCTTTGTTTTGTGTGCAGGAAAGAAAATGTGAAAATATTCAATTTTTATGAAATCTCCAGGTAAGGGCACTTATTTGAGAGATAGGTTTTTTGTTTACACACATACATAATCCTTTGAGGGTCTTTCTGTCACACACCTACCTTACTTGCAGCCATTATCATCATCTCAAAAAAAAAAAAAAAAAAAAAAATTGTCTGACTGTCTTATGAGAAAGTAAAGTACTTTAACCTACAGCAGGGAGAGCAGTGGTGCAGTTAGAGATGGGAAGGAAGTGATGTAGTTTTCAGTATACAGATATAGGATAAGGTCATACCTGAAAGGACAAGAACAGAGATGCTTGAGATTGGTTGGAGCAGTCACTGTCAGATAATGCATAGACAGTTTAAGATTAATCATATTTGAAACCTAAAAGAATGGGATTACTGTGCCTTTAAATTCTGAAATCCTCTAATCTGATCGGTTCCTATGAATTCTCAACAGACCTCTACCTACTAAAATAAGGGCCTGTTTCAAACAAGCTGAGCATGTTATTGTCGCTCCCCTGTAATCTTTCCATTAGCATAGATGGAAAAAAAACCGAGGTCGGCAATCAACAACACTGCTGGTTGGATCAGAAAAGGAGTAATTAGAGGAGTGTAGTGCTGGACTGTTATACCATTTTGGGTGCTAGTAAGACCAGAACACTGCCACAATGAATGTAAATACTGTACATCAGTGTATTTTAATACATGATAGAGAATTCCACCCTAAACTGAACTATATGTTGTGGTGGCTTAAGTGTATAGCCACGGTGAATGGCAGAATACTGGGGAGATGCAGAGGATTACAGCACAATTTTAAAACATGGCATCCTATAATTTGCATCTTGAAACACGTTTGGTACAATTTGCAAATGGAACATTGCGGACACAGCTTCTATACTGTATTCAGTGGTGAATTCAAGTGAATTTAATATATACATTTGATCAAATATGCCTTGAACACTAAACTTAGGCTAGGTACACATATGGACGATGTGTATTCCAGCCAATGTATCAACATATTGCATGCCCGCACACACTGCGCGATTCAGTGTTCAATTTCACAATATAGCGGTACATCCCACATTCACCTGCATGCCATCGTTAGCGGGGCTGGCCCATCTGAAGTGGAGCACATCAGATGCCACGACCCCACTGATGATGCACGTGAACACACGACTGAGCATACGCACCTCGCGATATGGCCAATATTTTGCTCCAATTTGCGTCAGAGCGATATATATATATATATCTATATCTATATCGTCCAATATCTCATCTAACGTACCCAGCCTTAGTGGTGCAATAACAGTAAAGCAACAGTAAGAAACAAAACAAAAAGGAAATCAATTTTTATAATATAAATGTTTTGTTAAAATCATGTATATTATATAACATTCTTATAACCTGGAGAACATAAAACCCATTTAAAAATAGGTGTATTTTTTATATTTCAAACAGGGGATGTAATTTGATAATAAAGCAATATTGTTTTAACCATTATTACTTTAACAGAAAAAGATCATTACAGATACACAATAAGGGTTAAAGCCTCTGTATGACAGACATCGTAATTGAGAGCCACACATTACCATGTCTTTGCCGTCTGCTCCTTTTCATTCTAGAAAGTGAAAATCTGGGACTTCATGCCATATCAGAGGATTGTTAAAGGGGTTTGCCATGCCGAACAAAAAAAAAAAAAAATTACGTTGCATCAACTTAATCCCTTAAATACAAATAAAAAGCATCAGCCTGCAATCTGGTTGATTGACACTGAGAATGCACACTCTATTTATCTTCTCCTTTCCGTTGGCTACAATCACCCTTGCAGTGTTTGTTTTGATGTTACTGGTGAAATTCCCTATGTGAGGTGAGTAAATACAGCACATAGCTCCTCCTATCCAACCACAAAGGGACAGGGCTCTCATTATACAAGCAAAGCATTATGGGTTCAGGCTAGCATAAAAAAGCTAACACTGTTGTACATGTATTTCTGAGACAATATATTATGAAGCATTTCCCATGTGCAATGTTGACAGCAGCCTTAAATAGCTCTAACATATTGAGAGATGCATATGCAGCTGTTGATGCTTTTTAAGCAAAAGATCTTAAGGGAACATGCATAGAGAAAGACATAAATGCATGGATCATTACAGGGATTAAACATAAATGCTCCCAAAAGCAATTCTCACTTTTAGGTCACTAGACTAGTCTGTTTCAGTAAATCTATTCGTCTTGTATTTACACTCCAATTTTATCCTAGCTCTGTCTGATTTCAGTGTTCCAAATCTGAGTGTCTTTGCACGATCTCATCTATTGCAGCAGGGTAGCATCTAAGATGCCTTCGCCGGAAGGACCTAGTGTACGTCAGGCAGTGGGCGGTGCTGGGGGCGGAGTCGATAGAAGCGTCGCGCGCGCGTACGCGGGAACTTTGAATAGCAGTGCTGAGTGCAGTGCAGTCAGTGGCACAGGACAGAAGGGTCGGGACAGTGCGGCCGCGGTATGGAGGCTCCGGCGCTGGTGTATGTGAGCGGGATCCCAGGACAGGACAGGATCAGCACCTTGGTGCGGTCAGGCTGCTGGAGAGTGAGATGAATGTAATGACTGGCGGGTGGCAATCGGACCTATCCCAGGGTTATCTTATCGTGGCCGGGTGTTATGGATGGGAGCTGCTCGGTGTGCCCTGTGAGTGTGTTAAAGCCTCCCCAAATGCCTGAACTGAATGGGTTAATGACCCCCCCCCCCAATCATGCCTGCACTGCGTGTGTTAATGACCCCCCCCTCATGCCCTCACTGAGTGGGTTAATGGACCCCCTTCCCCCCTCACTGAGTGGGTTAATGGACCCCCTTCCCCCCTCACTGAGTGGGTTAATGGACCCCCTTCCCCCCTCACTGAGTGGGTTAATGGACCCCCTTCCCCCCTCATGCCGTCACTGAGTGGGTTAATGGACCCCTCCCCCCTCATGCCGTCACTGAGTGGGTTAATGGACCCCTCCCCCCTCATGCCGTCACTGAGTGGGTTAATGGACCCCTCCCCCCTCATGCCGTCACTGAGTGGGTTAATGGACCCACCCCCCCTCATGCCCTCACTGAGTGGGTTAATGGACCCACCCCCCCTCATGCCCTCACTGAGTGGGTTAATGGACCCCCCCCCCCTCATGCCCTCACTGAGTGGGTTAATGGACCCCCCGTCACGCTGTCACTGAGTGGGATAATGGACCCACCCCGCTCACGCCGTCACTGAGTGGGTTAATGGACCCCCCTCACGCCGTCACTGAGTGGGTTAATGGACCCCCTCATGCCCTCACTGAGTGGGTTAATGGACCCCCCCCCCCCTCATGCCGTCACTGAGTGGGTTAATGGACCCCCCCTCATGCCGTCACTGAGTGGGTTAATGGACCCCCCCCCTCATGCCGTCACTGAGTGGGTTAATGGACCCCCTTCCCCTCATGCCGTCACTGAGTGGGTTAATGGACCCCCTTCCCCTCATGCCGTCACTGAGTGGGTTAATGGACCCCCCCCCCCCTCATGCCGTCACTGAGTGGGATAATGGACCCCCCCTCATGCCGTCACTGAGTGGGTTAATGGACCCCCCCTCATGCCCTCACTGAGTGGGTTAATGGACACCCCCCCCCCCCCCCCCCCTCATGCCCTCACTGAGTGGGTTAATGGACCCCCCGTCACACTGTCACTGAGTGGGTTAATGGACCCCCCCCCCTCATGCTGTCACTGAGTGGGTTAATGGACCCCCCCCTCATGCTGTCACTGAGTGGGTTAATGGACCCCCCCTCATGCTGTCACTGAGTGGGTTAATGGACCCCCCCCTCATGCTGTCACTGAGTGGGTTAATGGACCCCCCCCTCATGCTGTCACTGAGTGGGTTAATGGACCCCCCCCCTCATGCTGTCACTGAGTGGGTTAATGGACCCCCCCCCCCCCTCATGCTGTCACTGGGTTAATGGACCCCCCTCATGCCCTCACTGAGTGGGTTAATGGACTCCCCCCCCCTCATGCCCTCACTGAGTGGATTAATGGACTCCCCCCCTCATGCCCTCACTGAGTGGGTTAATGGACCCCCCCCTCATGCTGTCACTGAGTGGGTTAATGGACCCCCCCCTCATGCTGTCACTGAGTGGGTTAATGGACCCCCCCCTCATGCTGTCACTGAGTGGGTTAATGGACCCCCCCTCATGCTGTCACTGAGTGGGTTAATGGACCCCCCCTCATGCTGTCACTGAGTGGGTTAATGGACCCCCCCTCATGCTGTCACTGAGTGGGTTAATGGACCCCCCCCTCATGCTGTCACTGAGTGGGTTAATGGACCCCCCCCTCATGCTGTCACTGAGTGGGTTAATGGACTCCCCCCCTCATGCCCTCACTGAGTGGGTTAATGGACTCCCCCCTCATGCCGTCACTGAGTGGGTTAATGGACCCCCCCCTCATGCTGTCACTGAGTGGGTTAATGGACCCCCCCCTCATGCTGTCACTGAGTGGGTTAATGGACCCCCCCCCCTCATGCTGTCACTGAGTGGGTTAATGGACCCCCCCCTCATGCTGTCACTGAGTGGGTTAATGGACCCCCCCCTCATGCTGTCACTGAGTGGGTTAATGGACCCCCCCCTCATGCTGTCACTGAGTGGGTTAATGGACCCCCCCCTCATGCTGTCACTGAGTGGGTTAATGGACCCCCCCCCTCATGCTGTCACTGAGTGGGTTAATGGACCCCCCCCTCATGCTGTCACTGAGTGGGTTAATGGACTCCCCCCCTCATGCCCTCACTGAGTGGGTTAATGGACCCCCCCCCTCATGCCCTCACTGAGTGGGTTAATGGACCCCCCCCTCATGCCGTCACTGAGTGGGTTAATGGACTCCTCCCCCCCCTCATGCCCTCACTGAGTGGGTTAATGGACCCCCCCCCCTCATGCCGTCACTGAGTGGGTTAATGGACTCCCCCCCCCCTCATGCTGTCACTGAGTGGGTTAATGGACCCCCCCCCTCATGCTGTCACTGAGTGGGTTAATGGACCCCCCCCCTCATGCTGTCACTGAGTGGGTTAATGGACCCCCCCCTCATGCTGTCACTGAGTGGGTTAATGGACCCCCCCCTCATGCTGTCACTGAGTGGGTTAATGGACCCCCCCCTCATGCTGTCACTGAGTGGGTTAATGGACCCCCCCCTCATGCTGTCACTGAGTGGGTTAATGGACCCCCCCCTCATGCTGTCACTGAGTGGGTTAATGGACCCCCCCCTCATGCTGTCACTGAGTGGGTTAATGGACCCCCCCCTCATGCTGTCACTGAGTGGGTTAATGGACCCCCCCCTCATGCTGTCACTGAGTGGGTTAATGGACCCCCCCCCCCTCATGCTGTCACTGGGTTAATGGACCCCCCTCATGCCCTCACTGAGTGGGTTAATGGACCCCCCTCATGCCCTCACTGAGTGGGTTAATGGACACCCCCCCCCCCCCCCCTCATGCCCTCACTGAGTGGGTTAATGGACCCCCCGTCACGCTGTCACTGAGTGGGATAATGGACCCACCCCGCTCACGCTGTCACTGAGTGGGTTAATGGACCCCCCCCTCACGCTGTCACTGAGTGGGTTAATGGACCCCCCCCCTCACGCTGTCACTGAGTGTGTTAATGGACCCCCCCCTCACGCTGTCACTGAGTGTGTTAATGGACCCCCCCCCTCATGCTGTCACTGAGTGGGTTAATGGACCCCCCCTCATGCCCTCACTGAGTGGGTTAATGGACCCCCCCCCCTCATGCCCTCACTGAGTGGGTTAATGGACCCCCCCCTCATGCAGTCACTGAGTGGGTTAATGGACTCCCCCCCCTCATGCCCTCACTGAGTGGGTTAATGGACCCCCCCCCCCCCCTCATGCCGTCACTGAGTGGGTTAATGGACCCCCCCCTCATGCCGTCACTGAGTGGGTTAATGGACCCCCCGTCATGCCGTCACTGAGTGGGTTAATGGACCCCCCGTCATGCCGTCACTGAGTGGGTTAATGGACCCCCCGTCATGCCGTCACTGAGTGGGTTAATGGACCCCCCGTCATGCCGTCACTGAGTGGGTTAATGGACCCCCCGTCATGCTGTCACTGAGTGGGTTAATGGACCCCCCTCACGCTGTCACTGAGTGGGTTAATGGACCCCCTCATGCCCTCACTGAGTGGGTTAATGGACCCCCCCCCCCTCATGCCGTCACTGAGTGGGTTAATGGACCCCCCCCCTCATGCCGTCACTGAGTGGGATAATGGACCCCCCCCCCCCCCTCATGCCGTCACTGAGTGGGATAATGGACCCCCCCCCCTCATGCCGTCACTGAGTGGGTTAATGGACCCCCCCCCCCTCATGCCTTCACTGAGTGGGTTAATGGACCCCCCTCATGCCCTCACTGAGTGGGTTAACGGACCCCCCCCCCCCCCCCTCATGCCCTCACTGAGTGGGTTAATGGACCCCCCCCCCCCCCTCATGCCCTCACTGAGTGGGTTAATGGACACCCCCCCCCCCCCATGCCCTCACTGAGTGGGTTAATGGACCCCCCTCATGCCCTTGTAAGGATGTGCCCTGTGGGCACATCAGCGCGGGGTGCGTGGCGGGTGTCCGGTGCAGGGATTACCCTTTTCCCTGCACCGGACCAGAGGCTGCGGAGGGGTTTGAATGTTGGCGCCCTCCGGGAGCCAATCGCGGCTCCCGGAGCGGCGGCCAATCAGGGGAAGACGCGGCGAGCCAATCGGCGCTCGCCGCGTCATAGGCCCCGCCCCCGGTGTCTGACGTCAGACGCCGGGCGGGTCCAGGAGGAGAGGCCCGCGCGCAGGAGCGCGAGGAGGAGGACGACGCGGAGGAAGAAGAAAGAAGACGGGCGGGAGCAGCGCGGACGGAGGTCGGAGCGCAGAAGATCCAGACGCCGCAAGGAGGAGGTCATCGGTCGGGAGAAGAGAAGATGTCCAGCGGCGGCTGGACGCGGAGGAGAGACGGCGGCGCCGCTGGCCAGGACGGGTCAGCGGCAGAAGAAAGAGCCAGAGACCCCGTGGATCAGGTGAGGCCTCAGTGAGGCTATCTCCCCCTCCCCTTTTCCTCCCTCGACCACCAGGGACGGGCATTAGGCCCGAGGACACAATTCAGGCGCTAGGCCTGGGCGCAGTTAGGAGTTTGGGCCCCCAATATTTGATGAGGTGGTTTGGGCATTAGGCCCAAGCCACCCCACCCATGCGGCATCAGTTAGGCGGGCACTAGGCCCGGGGGACAATCTAGGCACTAGGCCTGTGGCTAATAGAGGGCGTTAGGCCCTAGGGTATTTGTGGCCAAATCAGGGATACGATAAGGTGACCCTGGGCACAAGGCCCAGGTCACCCAACGGGCGGCAAGTAGGCGGGCGCTAGGCCCGTGGGCAAAGTCAGGCCTCCGGCCTGTGGGCAGTTAGGGGGCGCTAGGCCCAGCGAAGCAGTGTTTCCCTGAGGTGAGTAAAGGTGGTACTGGGCGCTAGGCTCAGGCCACCCTGAGAGTACGGTAGGTGGGTGAGCTGTGCGGTCCCCACTACTGGGTGTTCTGGGTCGGGTAGATAAAGGGACAGCACCGTTTTATGTTGTAACTCCGATAGTGTGATGTTACCGTGCAGGGCAAAGTGTATGTGTTGTGTAAGTTGTGCATAGTTGTGTTGCACCACACCCACAGAGCTAGTTTGAGGGCTCCGCTGTTGTAGATAGTATAGGATGTGACACTAGGTCAGAGTTAGGCCCTGCACGGCTGTTTCTCTTTACCTCCTTACAGGGACCTGTAAGTGGAGAAGATCGGAGTGCAAGACTTGTGACGGTGAGTAGCATCCGTGTACGTCTGTCCCTTGTTTGTCCCCGAGCGCCGGAGTTAGGATTGCTCACGGACGTGAGAATCCCTTTCATCACACTACGTGCGAAAGCGCGAGTGTGTGAAAGCTGGGTAGCTGAGGCTTTGTGCCGGTGATGACCATTCACCCAGCCGGTGAAGGTCGCAGCCACCCCTGGGGTATCCCCTGTTCCACCGGAAGCAGGGTCGATACCCCCTTTAATGTAAACCCTTCTCTCCTCAGCTAGGTCGACGGTCAGCTCCAAGAGGGAATCGCCGTGTCCGGATCCTACTGAAGAATTCCAGGTCCGTTGAAGGTTCCGGTACCTGAAGGTGAGAGAGAGCGGCGCCTAGTGAGTACCGCGTCTACACCTGCACGGCAGCAGGCACCACCACACGCACCCGCAGGCATTACCGCACCTCTCACACCCTCACTGAGTGGGTTAATGGACCCCCCCCCCCTCATGCCCTCACTGAGTGGGTTAATGGACCCCCCCTCATGCTGTCACTGAGTGGGTTAATGGACCCACCCCCCGTCATGCCGTCACTGAGTGGGTTAATGGACCCACCCCCCGTCATGCCGTCACTGAGTGGGATAATGGACCCACCCCCCTCATGCCGTCACTGAGTGGGATAATGGACCCACCCCCCTCATGCCGTCACTGAGTGGGTTAATGGACCCCCCTCATGCCGTCACTGAGTGGGTTAATGGACCCCCCCCCCCCTCATGCCGTCACTGAGTGGGTTAATGGACCCCCCCCCCCCCCTCATGCTGTCACTGAGTGGGTTAATGGACCCCCCCTCATGCTGTCACTGAGTGGGTTAATGGACCCCCCGTCATGCCGTCACTGAGTGGGATAATGGACCCACCCCCCTCATGCCGTCACTGAGTGGGATAATGGACCCACCCCCCTCATGCCGTCACTGAGTGGGTTAATGGACCCCCCTCATGCCGTCACTGAGTGGGTTAATGGACCCCCCCCTCATGCTGTCACTGAGTGGGTTAATGGACCCCCCCTCATGCCCTCACTGAGTGGGTTAATGGACCCCCCCCCCCCCCCCCCTCATGCTGTCACTGAGTGGGTTAATGGACCCCCCCTCATGCTGTCACTGAGTGGGTTAATGGACCCACCCCCCGTCATGCCGTCACTGAGTGGGATAATGGACCCACCCCCCTCATGCCGTCACTGAGTGGGATAATGGACCCACCCCCCTCATGCCGTCACTGAGTGGGTTAATGGACCCCCCTCATGCCGTCACTGAGTGGGTTAATGGACCCCCCTCATGCCCTCACTGAGTGGGTTAATGGACCCCCCCCCCCCCCTCATGCCGTCACTGAGTGGGTTAATGGACCCCCCCCCCCCCCCCTCATGCTGTCACTGAGTGGGTTAATGGACCCCCCGTCATGCCGTCACTGAGTGGGATAATGGACCCACCCCCCTCATGCCGTCACTGAGTGGGATAATGGACCCACCCCCCTCATGCCGTCACTGAGTGGGTTAATGGACCCCCCTCATGCCGTCACTGAGTGGGTTAATGGACCCCCCTCATGCCGTCACTGAGTGGGTTAATGGACCCCCCTCATGCCGTCACTGAGTGGGTTAATGGACCCCCCTCATGCCGTCACTGAGTGGGTTAATGGACCCCCCCCCCCCCCCCCCTCATGCCGTCACTGAGTGGGTTAATGGACCCCCCCCCCCTCATGCTGTCACTGAGTGGGATAATGGACCCCCCCCCCCTCATGCTGTCACTAACTGGGTTAATGGACCCCCCTCATGCCCTCACTGAGTGGGTTAATGGACCCCCCCCCCCCCCTCATGCCCTCACTAAGTGGGTTAATGGACCCCCTCATGCCGTCACTGAGTGGGATAATGGACCCCCCCCCCCCCCTCATGCCGTCACTGAGTGGGTTAATGGACCCCCCCCCCCCCCATATGCCGTCACTGAGTGGGATAATGGACCCCCCCCCCCCCCGTCATGCCGTCACTGAGTGGGATAATGGACCCACCCCCCTCATGCCGTCACTGAGTGGGATAATGGACCCACCCCCCTCATGCCGTCACTGAGTGGGTTAATGGACCCCCCTCATGCCGTCACTGAGTGGGTTAATGGACCCCCCTCATGCCCTCACTGAGTGGGTTAATGGACCCCCCCCCCCCCCCCTCATGCCGTCACTGAGTGGGTTAATGGACCCCCCCCCCCCCCTCATGCTGTCACTGAGTGGGTTAATGGACCCCCCCTCATGCTGTCACTGAGTGGGTTAATGGACCCCCCGTCATGCCGTCACTGAGTGGGATAATGGACCCACCCCCCTCATGCCGTCACTGAGTGGGATAATGGACCCACCCCCCTCATGCCGTCACTGAGTGGGTTAATGGACCCCCCTCATGCCGTC